>NC_143026.1:84052500-84192500 GCF_057628025.1 Oncorhynchus mykiss
ACTACCTGGACCAGAGGTTCTTCCCCCCACACAGAACACTAGGAGTCCACTTCCACTGGTATACACCCAAACCAGACGTGTGTGCGCGCACACACACTGCAACCCACCACATGCATGCACACACACCCTCACGTCTCTTACTCCTCTCTAGTTCAGGTCTCATCCTCTGTTTCTCTCCCTTCTCTCAATTCAAAGGGCTTTATTGGCATGGGAAACATATGTTAACATGGCCAAACCAAGTGAAAGGGAAATGAACAGTGAACATTACTCACAACCATTCCAAAGGAATAGAGATATTTTAAATGTCATACATATTATGTGTTATAATGATGTGCAAAAGGGAAAATAAATAAACAGGAATATGGGTTGTATTTACAATGGTGTTTGTTCTTCACTGGTTGCCCTTTTCTTGTGGCAACAGGTCACACATCTTGCTGCTGTGATGGCACACTGTGGGATATCACCCAGTAGATATGGGAGTTTATCAAAATTGGATTTGTTTTTGAATTCTTTGTGGGTCTGTGTGATCTGTAGGGAAATATGTATCTCTAATATGGTCCTACATTGGGCAGGAGGTTAGGAAGTGCAGCTCAGTTTCCACATTTTGTGGGCAGTGTGCACATAGCCTGTCTTCTCTTGAGAGCCATGTCTGCCTACGGCAGCCGCTTTCAATGGCCAGGCTATGCTCACTGAGTCTGTACATAGTCTAAGCTTTCCTTAAGTTTGGGTCAGTCAAAGTGGTCAGGTATTCTGCCACATTGTACTCTCTGTTTAGGGCCAAATAGCGTTCTTGTTTGCGCTGGTTTTTGTTAATTACTTGACACATTGGAAATAATTATATTTTTGTTTTCTCGTGATTTGGTTGGGTTTAATTATGTTGCTGTCCTGGGGCACTGTGGGGTCTGTTTGTGAACAGCACCAGCTTGGTTAGGGGACTCATCTCCAGGTTCATCTCGCTGTAGGTGATGTCTTTGATATGGAAGGTTTGGGAATCTCTTCCTTTTAGGTGGTTGTAGAGTTTAACGGCTCTTCTCTGAATTTCGATAATTATCTGGTATCGGCTTAATTCTGCTCTGCAAGCATTATTTGGTGTTTTAATTTGTACACTGAGGATATATTTGCAGAGCTTTTTTTTTTGTGTGTGTGAAGTCTTGGTTGGTGAGCGGACCCCAGACCTCATAACCATAAAGGAAATGGGTTCTTTAACTGATTCAATTATTTTTAGCCAGATCCTATTTGGTATGTTGAATTTTATGTTCCTTTTGATGGTGTCCTTGCCTTGTCTCAGATCGTTCACAGCTTTGCGGAAGTTCCCTGGGGCGTTGATGTTTAGGCCGAGGTGTTTATAGTGTTTTGTGGGCTCTAGATTGAATTTGTACTTGTGGTCCTCGCAACTGGACCTTTTTTGGAACAACCATTATTTTTGTCTTACTGCGATTTACTGCCAGGGCCCAGGTCTGACAGTCTGTGCAGAAGATCTAGGTGCTGCTGTAGGCCCTCCTTGGTTGGGGACAGAAGCAGCAGATCATCAGGCATTTGACTTCAGATTCTAGTAGGGTGAGGCCACGTGCTGCAGACGATTCCAGTGCCCTCGCCAATTTGTTGATATATGTTGAAGAGGGTGGGGCTCAAGCTGCATCCCTGTCTCACCCCATGGCCATGTTTAACCACACTTGTATACATGGATTTTTTTTGTATGTTGGAATGTTTTTCCCCAACACCGCTTTCCATCAACTTGTATAGCAGACCCTCATGCCAAATGAAGTCAAGCTTTTTTTTTTATGAATAAAGCATGGGAGGACTTTGCCTTTGTTTTGGTTTGTTTGTCAATTAGGGTGTGCAGGGTGACTACGTTGGAGGGTTTGTATTTTGTGCTGTAGTTCATTCAGTGTAATTGCCATAACCACTGGATTCTCCAGTCTTCAATAGTTGATATTCTAAGATTTGTTTGATCATGTATGTTCTTGCTGTGTTCTTTGTTATAGAGCCAAAAAGATTGGAGAAGTGGTTTATCCATACCATATTTATCCATTTGTTTTGGATGGACAACTCAATGTTTAGTGTTTTCCAAACTTCCCAGAAGTGGTTTAGATTCTTCAATTACATTGAGCTGATTTCTGATGTATTGTTCCATCTCTTTCTGTAGTGTATTTCCGTATTATTTGTGATTCACCATAGTGAAGTTGTAGGCTCAGGTTTTCTGGGTCTCTGTATTTGGTTGTATAGGTTTCTTTCTTAGGTTTTTGCATTCTTCATCAAAATGTGTCATTGTTGTCCATTTTTAGGTTGTCTGCTTGACATTTTTAGATTGATAGGGAAGCTGAGAGGTCATATATATATATATATATATATATATATACTGTTTAGGTTTTCTACTACCACGTTTACAACTTCACTATTTCAGTGGAATGTTTTGTCCAGGAAGTTGTCTAAAAGGGATTGGATTTGTTGTCTACTAGGTTTCCGCCCTATTTTCCTTCCATCTATAGCATTTCTTAATATTATTCAGTTCCTTTGGCTTTGACGCCTCATGATTGATTATTGCTCTGTTCAAGTTGACTGATGTGATGAGGTGTCAGTGAGCTATGGGAACGCTCTGAGACTCTCAACTGCCCCTCCCTCTCTCTCTCACACCTGCCCATCCCCCGCTCTGTCTCTAGGTATGACTCTCTAACAGGTGTGCCGTCGTGCCAGCGTGCGTTGGCCTTTGAGAAGGGCAGTGTGCTGTTCAACGTGGGGGCTCTCTACACACAGATAGGAGCCAGACAGGACCGCTCTGCTACAGCTGGCATAGACCGTGCTATAGACGCCTTCCAGAGAGCTGCAGGTAACCACACATTCTTACACTCGCATTAACATGGCATGAGATGCGCACACACACACACACCTTCTGGTTGCGCTTTGCTTTTACTCTGTCATTACTGTGTTTCAACATACTTGTAAAAGCTATTGTGTGTGTCCAGGTGCATTTAACTACCTGAAGGAGAACTTCTCCAACGCTCCCAGTCTGGATATGAGTGGCCCGTCACTATGCATGCTGGTCCGCCTGATGATTGCCCAGGTGCAGGAGTGTGTGTTCGAAAGAGTCACACTCACAACTCCGGACACGCACTTCATCACCCAGCTACAAGTGGCAAAGGAGGCCGCACGGGTGAGGGGGCGTGTGTGTATGTGTGTGTGTGTGTCAAACATGTTATACCCACTGGTGCACAATACCTTGAGCCAGTGTCCTTGTTGAAGACTTCTCTTCTGTTCTGGTTAAGGACTATGTTCCATTCTCCTGACTTTCTCTCTTTATTTACATTTCAAAGTGTTTTATTGGCATGGGAAACATATATGTTTTACATTGCTGAAGCAAATGGATTTCACAAGTTTTAAAAGTGTATATAGACATTTCAAATGTTATGTTATTGGCTATGTACAGTGTTGTAACAATGTGCAAGTAGTTGAAGTATGAAAGGGAAAATAAATAACTAGATGAGTATAGGTTGTATTTACAATGTTTGTGCTCCACTGGCTGCCCTTTTCTCATGGCAATGGGACAGAAATCTTGCTGCTGTAAAGGCACTGCGGTATTTCGCCTAACTGATATTGGAGTTTATCTATGTTTAATTTGTTTTCACATTCTTTGTCTGTGAGCTGTTGGAAATATGTGTTTCTAATGTGGTCATACATTTTTAGGTCTGGCGGTTGGGAAGTGTAACTCAGTTTCCACTTCATTTTGTGGGCACATGGGCAAACCTGGCTCTCGAGATAACACGCTTTGGCGTCCTCTCTCAATAGCCTTCTATGCTGAGTCTGTACATAGTCAAGGATTTTGTTAATTTAAGGTCAGTCACAGTGGTCAGGTATTCTACCACTGTGTACACTCTGTTTAAGGCCAAATAACATTCCTGTTTTTTTGTTTATTCTTTCCAGTGTGTCAAATGTTTTTTTTTTTGCTTTCTCATAATTTGGTTTGGTCTAAATGTGTTTCTGTCCTGGGGCTCACCTGGCTGAGGAGACTCTTCCCTAGGTTAATCTCTCTGTAGGTGAGGGCTTTGTGGTGGAATGTGTGGGCAATGCTTCCTTTTAGGTGGTTATAGAATTTAACAGCTATTTTCTAGATTTCGATAACTAGCGGGTATAGTCCTAATTCTGCTATACCTGCATTGTTTGGGGTTTTGTGTTTTCCAGTAAGTATATTTTTGCAGAGTCTCAATTGGGTGTTTGTCTCATTTTTGTGACTTTTTGATTAGTGAGTGGACCTCTGACCTCGCAACCATACAGGGCAATGGGTTTGTTAACTGATTAAAGTATTTTTAGACAACTCAACATCCCAATTAGGATCTATGTTCCTTTTTATGGCCTAGAAGGACCTTCTTGCCTTAGATTGTTCACAGCCTTGTGGAAGTTACCTGTGGTGTTTAGGCTGAGGTAGGTGTAATAATTTGTGCTCTAGGGCAACAGTCTGGATAGAATTTGTTGTCTTGCCTACTGGACCTTTTTTGTAACACTGTTATTTTTTGTCTTACTACGATTCACTGTCAGGGCCCAAGTCTGACAGTCTGTGCAGAAGATCTATGTGCTGCTGTAGGCCCTACTTGGCTGGAGACAGAAGCAAATGGTAGACATTTGATTTCAGTAGAGTGGGCCCGGGTTCAGCAGACTATTCTAGTGCCCTCGCCAATGTATTAATATATACAGTTGAAGTCAGAAGTTTACATACATTTAGGTTGGAGTCATTAAAAACGGTTTATCAACCACTCCACAAATTTCTTATTGACAAACTATAGTTTTGCCAAGTCATTTAGGACCTCTACTTTGTGCATGCCACAAGTCATTTTTCCAACAATTGTTCAGAAAGATTATTTAACTTGTAATTGACTCGATCACAATTCCAGTGGGTCAGAAGTTTACATACACTAAGTTGATTGTGCCTTTAAACAGCTTGGAAAATTCCAGAAAATTATGTCTTGGCTTTAGGAGCTTCTGATAGGCTAATTGACATAATTTGAGTCAATTGGAGGTGTACCTGTGGATATTTAAAGTCCTACCTTCAAACTCAGTGCCTCCTTGCTTGACATCATGGGAAAATCAAAAGAAATCAGGCAAAAAAAAAATTGTAGACCTCCACAAGTCTGGTTCATCCTTGGGAGCAATTTCCAAACACCTGAAGGTACCACGTTCATCTGTACAAACAATAGTACGCAAGTATAAACACCATGGGACCATGCAGCCGTCATACCGCTCAGGAAGGAGACGCGTTATGTCTCCTAGAGATGAATGTACTTTGGTGCAAAAAGTTCAAATCAACCCCAGAACAACAGCAAAGGACCTTGTGAAGATGCTGGAGGAAACGGGTACAAAAGCATCTATATCCACAGTAAAGCGAGTCCTATATTGACATAACCTGAAACCTCAGCAAGGAAGAAGCCACTGCTCCAAAACGACCATAAAACAGCTAGACTACGGTTTGCAACTGCACATGGGGACAAAGATAGTACTTTTGGAGAAATTTCCTCTGGTCTGATGAAACAAAAATAGAACTGTTTGGCCATAATGACCATCGTTATGTTTGGAGGAAAAAGGGGGATGCTTGCAAGCCGAAGAACACCATCCCAACCTTAAAGCACGCAGGTGGCAGCATTATGTTGTGGGGGTGCTTTGCTGCAGAAAGGACTGTTGCACTTCACAAAATAGATGGCATCATGTGAGGAAAATTGTGTGGATATATTCAAGCAACATCTCAAGACATCAGTCAGGAAGTTGAAGCTTAGCCGCAAATGGGTTTTCCAAATGGACAATGGGCCCCAAGCATACTTCCAAAGTTGTGGCAAAGTCCAGGTATTGGAGTGGCCATCACAAAGCCCTGACCTCAATCCCAAAGAGAACTTGTGGGCAGAACAGAAAGTGTGTGCGAGCAAGGAGTCCTACAAACCCGACTTAGTTACACCAGCTCTGTCAGGAGGAATGGGCCAAATTTCACCCAACTTATTGTGGGAAGCTTGTGTTTGACCCAAGTTAAACAATTTAAAGGCAATGCTAACAAATACTAATTCCCACTGGGAATGTGATGAAAGAAATAAAAGCTGAAATAAATAATTCTCTCCACTATTATTCTGACATGTCACATTCTTAAAATAAAGTGGTGATCCTAACTGACCTAAGCAGGGAATTTTTACTAGGATTAAATGTCAGGAATTGTGAAACTGAGTTTAAATGTATTTGGCTATGTAAACTTCCGATTTCAACTGTAGGAGCCGCACACTTGAGTAAATATGGATCCAGATTGTCAACGCCTAACCATTTCTTACGATCTATAGCAGATCGTGCAGATAAGACCTCATCTTCTGTGACTTATTGGAAATTAAAAACGGGCTTACAATTTTCCACATCAGGCCGAGGGGCTGAAACAATAGACCGGTCAGGGTCATGTTTGCCATTTTTCTTTTAAAGAAAACCAGCAGAAATAAAGTGCTTATTAAAAACATCAAGTTTCAGTTCAGTCACTGATTCCGATGTAATTTGCTTCGGCAGGGACGTTGAATTTCCTTGTTTTAAGTGAGTTAACGGTTTTCCATAATTTAGAGGGATCACCAGCAGACTGTCATAGCACTAAGAAAATACCTAGATTTTTGCCTATTTTATTCCTCAAATGCATAAAAGCAGCCAATCAGCTGTTTCACCAGTTTTCCTCACCAAGGCCCATGCTTTATTCTTTTGCAGGAAAAGGATTTTCAAATGAGAGGAGAACCAAGGATTAGTTTGTTTATTTAAAAAAAAAATGTGTATCCGGAAGTTGCTTTTAACGGGCTTTGTTTATCAGCTATGGAGGTAAAAATTGACTAAAAGAAATTGGGTCCATTATGCAGTTTACGGATAAAAGCTCTGAGAAATAAAGGCCATGGATAAAGGCTTGCTCGGAGAAGTGTTTATAGTTTTTCTTTAGAATTATACAGATGTCTTTTTTTTTTTTGCCTAGTGTCTCTGATACATGTAATAGGGCAGTGGTCACTGTCATTTGCAAATAACCCCCTAGCTATATGAGGTGTATTTAAGATGAGTCTATTAATGTAGATTTTTCCAGATCTTTTGGATTAGGACGGGTAGGTATAGTTATTTAGTTCATTACAAATGTCTAAGTGACGCTGGCATCAGCCAGTCCAGATTGAGATCTCCGATAATAATTCAGAGTTTGCATAATTAGACATTAACTCAAACATTTTGCATAGAGCAGATACTGGAGCTGAGGGTGGGCGATAAACTCCCGCTAGCGTTAGTGAATTATGACCAAGGACCACATTTAGAACTAAGCAGTCATACTGTCTCGGAACAGAAGTTAAAATGGACACCGTGACATTTAGGTTGCATTTAACATAGATGGCAATACCTCCACCTCTGCCTGCTCTGTAGATATTGTACCCAGCTAACAGAATGTTTTTCTAACAGTTTTGAAGGTGTTCCCACATATGCTGAGCACTTATTGGTGGATTTTCCTCCACTCTGCAGTCCAAATCATCCCAAACCATCTCAATTGGTTTGAGGTCAGGTGATTGAGGCCAAGTCATCTGATGCAGCATTCCATCACCCTCCTTGGTCAAATAGCCCTTACACAGCCTGGAGGTGTGTTTGATCATTGTCCTGTTGAAAAACAAATCATAGTCCCGCTGAGCACAAACCAGATTAGATGCGTATCGCTGCAGAATGCTGTGGTAGCCATGCTGGTTAAGTGTGCCTTGAATTCTAAACAAATCAGACTGTCCGCAGCAAAGCACCATCACACCTCCTCCATGCTTCACTGTGGGAACCACATATGCGGAGATCATCAATTCACCTACTCTGCGTCTCACAAAGACATTGCGGTTGGATCCAAAAATCGCACATTTGGACTCATCAGACCAAAGGACAGATTTCCACCGGTCTAATGTCGGCAGGTTGCCTAGTGGTTAGAGCATTGGGCCAGTAACTGAAAGATTGTTAAATCGAATCCCCGAGCTGACAAGGTAAAAATCTGTCTTTCTGCCCTTGAACAAGGCAGTTAACCCACTGTTCCAAGGCTGTCATTGTAAATAAGAATTTGTTCTTAACTGACTTGCCTAGTTAAAAAGAAAAAATTAAATGCTTGTGTTTCTTGGCCCAAGCAAGTCTCTTCTTATTGGTGTTCTTCAGTAGTGGTTTCTTTGCAGCAATTTGACCATGAAGGCCTGGTTCACGCAGTCTCTTCTGAACAGTTGATGTTGAGATGTCTACTTAAACTCTGAAGCATTGAATTGGGCTGGTAACTCTAACAAACTTATCCTCTGCAGCAGAGGTAACTCTGGATCTTCTTTTCCTGTGGCGGTCCACATGAGAGACAGTTTCATCATAGTGCTTGATGTTTGTTTTTTTGACTGCACTTGAAGAAACTTTCAAAGTTCTTGAAATGTTCCGGAATGACCTAGCTTCATGTCTTAAAGTAATGATGGACTGTTTCTCTTTGATTATTTGAACTGTTCTTGCCATAATATGAACTTGGTCTTTTACCAAATAGGGCTGTCTTCTGTATACCACTCCTACCTTGTCACAACACATCTGATTGGCTCAAACGCATTAAGAAGGAAAGAAATTCCACAAATTCACTTAACAAGGCACACCTGTTAATTGAAATGCATTCCCTACCTCATGATCATGATTGAGAGAATGCCAAGAGTGTGAAAAGCTGTCATCATGGCAAAGGGTGGCTATTTTGAAGAATCTCAAAAATATATTTTGATTTGTTTAATGTTTTTTTGTTACTACATTTCCATATGTGTTTCATAGTTGTGATGTCTTCATTATTCTACAATGTAAAACATTTTAAAAATGAAGAAAAAAATCCTTGAATGAGTAGTTAACTTTTGACAGAAAAAATAAATATGGGGGATTGGAAGTGATGCAAACAATTACATTGATGGAAGCTACAATCTCTGCAATATTAAAGCTGATCTACCCCCTAAAAAAATGTATGGAATAGCCAATTAGAATATGCAGACCATAAATTCTATCATTTCATTTAGTATACCATCAACACCAGTCCTTTTGGGGTTGGAGGGTTTGTATTTTGTCCTGTAGCTCATCCAATGTAATTGGAGAATTCAGTGCGTTGTGGTAGTCTTTAATAACAGATTCTACGTTTTGTAAATAATCACATATGTTTTTGGTTCATGGTTAAATGGCCGATTTTAAGGTTGAAGTGGTTTATCTCCATTTTAGATAGCTCTTCATGTTTGTTTAGTGTGTTCCAATCTTCTCAGAAGTATTTTGATTCTATGGAGTCTTAAATCACAATGATGTTTTCTTATGTGCTATTCCTTTTTTTCTAAGTGTAGTTCTGTGTTTTAGTGTTACACCACTAAAATGTAAGCTGACATGTGGTTCTGTTTGTTTGTTTTTTTTTGTTTTTTTTTGGATGGGTTTCTCATTCTTTCTTAGGTTTTCACATTCTTCAATCAACCATTTCTCATTGTTGTGTTAGGTTTTCTGCCGGAATTAAAATTTGATATGTTAGCTGATAGGTCGAATATTGTTCAAGCGTCCTACTGCTAAGTTTACACCTTCCCTATTGCAGAAAAACATTTTGTCTAGAAGGGATAGGATTTGTTGTTGGCCAATAGTTTTTTGGTAGGTTTCTACACTGCTGCCTTTCCATCTACAGCAGTTCTTAATAGTGTGCAGTTTGTTCTGTTTCGATGCCTCACGATTGAGTATTGCTCTGTTCAAGTGGGTTGTGATTTGATAGGGGTGTCAGTGAGTTGACTGTGAACGCTCTGAGAGACTGGGTTGAAGTCAGTGATAAAGTAGTCTACAGACCTACTGCCAAGAGATGCGCTATAGGTGTACCTACCATTGGAAACCCCCTCGAAGCCTACCATTGACTATGTACATACCCAGAATGCCACAGAGCTGCAGGAGTTGTTACCTGTTTTTGTTGGTCATGTTGTAAAATGTTCCTGTTTTGACTCATTTAATAGTGTTAGGTCTGCACTATACCAAGTTAGCATACCCCCTGAGTCTCTTCCCTGTTTCACACCTGGTAGTTTGGTGGATGGGACTACCAGCTCTCTGTAACCTAGAGGGCAACCAGTGGGTCCATCTCCTCTATACCAGGTTTCTTGTCGGATGACAATGTCTGTATTTCTGTATTCTTTGAAGTCCAGGTTCCTGCTCTTTAGGCCAAAGGCAGATGACCTCAAAGCCTGGACTTGCCAAGGACTGTGTTCTATAAAGTGTCCAATGTTGTTAGGCATGTGGTTTTGCTTCAGACCAGTAAGTGTGAGCAGAGCCTGCTGAGCATCTCTCTCTTAATCTCTCTCTAGGTATCTGATGTGTATAGCTTGGTGCTCCAGACCATGTCTCAGACCCTTGTGAAGGACTATGTCCCGTTCTCCTGGGCCTCCATGGTTCAAGTGAAAGCCGAACACTTTAGAGCCCTCGCCCACTACAATGCTGCTGTTGCTCTCTGTGACCACACCCGTAAGTACCTGTGTGTATCGGTTAAGAAGGATGTTTTAGGAGAACATACGTGTGTGCAGTGTGGTCCTGTGTGTCTCAGTTGGTGCGAGCATGATGTGTGGTGGATTTTCCCCCTGCACATACATAAAATGGATGCAGTCATTGTACTGTAAGTTACTTTGTATAAAAGTGTCTGTCATGTTCTGTAGAGTCCATTGAGGAAGGGAGTGACAAAGAGTCGGCGAAGGCTCTCTTCCAGTTCCATGTCAGTAGTCCTGCTGGACCCCCACTCAGCCAGGTGCTCAGAGACCCTGAGGACAGACGCAAACTGGGTGAGTACACACAAAAAGATATTAGATTTTTGTGCATGGTCATTGTGAGTACCTACTAAAGCTCTGTTTGTGCTCACGCTGTAGGGAAGGCCCACCTGCGTTGTGCAGTGATCAGACATGAGGAGGCTATGAGAGTACATGGTCTATGTAAGATCCTGAGGAAGATGGATATTCTACAGGAGGTGCTCTCTTTCATGTACAAACGCTCCCTGGACAAATACTCCGAGATGGACCGAGAGGATGACTTTGATGAGACCGCAGAGGCCCCCGAGATACACTGTGAGTGAGGGAGGGAAGGAGTGGTTTTTGTGAGTCAGTGAGAGGTCTGTGTATTAGAGCTACTGAACATACAACATAGTAGTAAGTGATTGTTGTCCCTCAGCTCAAACCCAGCACAAACCAGACATCACACCACCCAACTTCTCCACTGTCCCAGTCACTGACATCTTCCAAAGGCTGGTAAGAGAGGGAGACTAAACATTTTCTTCATCATCATTAAAATCATAAGGTTTTGAAGTTGATGATGGTGTCTCTGTGTGTGTGCTGCAGGGTCCCCTGTCAGTGTTCTGTGCGAGGGCACGCTGGGGGCCGGTGCGTGTGGTGAGTCTCCAGCGAGGGGACGGGGGTTTGGGGCTGACTCTTAGAGGAGACTCTCCTGTCCTTGTGGCTGGGGTGGTGCCGGGGGGATGTGCCCAGGTGAGATAAAAGCACCCCGTCTCCTCTTAATCCTCTGCTTTTGTATTTCCTAAGATTCTCCAATGGAAATTGTACAGTTTTTCATGCAGCAATGAAATATACTGTGTGTTTTCTCAGGAGGCAGGTTTGAGGGAGGGGGACTATATAGTGGCGGTGGATGGAGAGGACTTTAAGTGGGCTAAACATGGAGAGGTGGTCCACATCCTGAAGAGCTGCAGCGACAGAGGAATACAACTCAGCATCATCACACTGCACACACACGATACACAGGTAGGGGTGCTTGTGGTTGTGTCTTTGTGTGTGTGTTTACATCTCATTAATGTCTGTGTGTCAGGGCTTCACAGCCCAACCATTTTATTTGCATATGTGCCTAAATCTTTGGCTTATGCGACCTGGAATTGTTATTTAGGAGCATTGTCATCGTGCACCTACATCACTTTGTGTGCACCTACATTTTTCAACTTAGGGGCACGTTCCCTTGTAACACACACTAAATTGAAAAATGTAGGCGCACGATGACAAATATTTGCTACTGGTGCTCCTAAATAACAATTCCAGGTTGCACAAGCCACAGATTAAGGCACATATGCAAATAAAATGGTTGGGCTGTGAAGCCCTGACACACAGACATTAATGAGATGTAACACACACACACGAGAGATGTGAAAGAGTGTGTGTGTGTGTGTGTTCAGGTGGATAGGAGGCAAGTGATGCTCTCCCCCAGTGGAGACGAAGCGAACGCTCTGCAACGGACCATGGGCAGGGCTAAGGGGCAGCGCACCGCCCCCTTACTCAACTGGAACAGGAAGAAGACTGGGGGAGGAGGCAGAGCCACCAAGAGACTGGGCAGCACCTTCAGTCTTCCGTTTGGAAACCTTCGGGACTGTGAGTCCATGTACTGAGGGCACAGCAGACGTGTTAGTCTATTCCATACAGTGCACTACCAGCCAATAGTAGTGCACTAGAGAATAGGGTGCCATTTCAGACAGCGCCATAGATAGACAAACCACTCAGGGAATGACAGGTGGACATGTTACAATACAAGGATGTTTTGTAAATGACTGGATATTAAATGTGTTATTGCAGCAGGGCAAGGAGAGGAAGAGGAGGTTCGTAGGAAAGGATGCTTGGTCCAGATTACAGCAGTTTCAACTGCAGAGAAACAACAGTTTTAGAAAGCAGGTGACTGCATGAATCTGTCGCTGAGGGAGTTAAGACATGGAAATCCTGTCCCAAAATGGGCTAAATGTTGGGGCTCAGTGTTGTTGTCGCTTACTATTATAGAGATGGAAGAAGACTTCATGTCAAACTACAGCCGCTGATCCAAAGACCACATGTCTTAATCAGTGAAAATATAGTATAAACACTGATCGCCTTTCGTGGAGAATAATAATGCTTCGTATACTTTCAATGCATTTTTTTCTGCAAAAGCTGGGTAAATGCTCCCATAAACAAAAGCTGGGTAAATGCTCCCATAAACAAAAGCTGGGTAAATGCTCCCATAAACAAAAGCTGGGTAAATGCTCCCATAAACAAAAGCTGGGTAAATGCTCCCATAAACAAAAGCTGGGTAAATGCTCCCATAAACAAAAGCTGGGTAAATGCTCCCATAAACAAAAGCTGGGTAAATGCTCCCATAAACAAAAGCTGGGTAAATGCTCCCATAAACAAAAGCTGGGTAAATGCTCCCATAAACAAAAGCTGGGTAAATGCTCCCATAAACAAAAGCTGGGTAAATGCTCCCATAAACAAAAGCTGGGTAAATGCTCCCATAAACAAAAGCTGGGTAAATGCTCCCATAAACAAAAGCTGGGTAAATGCTCCCATAAACAAAAGCTGGGTAAATGCTCCCATAAACAAAAGCTGGGTAAATGCTCCCATAAACAAAAGCTGGGTAAATGCTCCCATAAACAAAAGCTGGGTAAATGCTCCCATAAACAAAAGCTGGGTAAATGCTCCCATAAACAAAAGGTGCACAAACAACTTTAAATTTTTTTGCATTTACCCTCCACTACACCACTGGTCTTAATGTTAAAAACATGTTTTACTGTATCCCAGAGTCCTGCTTTCCCACTCCAGTTCTAACAAGGTCACTCAACTCTCAACAGTAAAAACAAGGACATCCATTCAGGACCTGGGTTGAGCCCTCCACTTCCTCAAGTTAGAGCATTGTGCAGCAGAGAATGTATAGCTGTAGCCATAGCACTGCATTCCATTCTCCTACCAGTTTTCTAGAGTTGTTGACGTAAAGTCTTTTGTTTCTGTTTGATAGTCGAGTACAAATGACTACCTTCAAAGTACATCAATGGTTCTACACTGAGTGGACAAAACATTAGAAACCCCTGCTTTTTCCATGAGACTGACCAGGTGAATCCAGGTGACAGCTGTGATCACCTGTTAAATCCACTTCAATCAGTGTAGATGAGATGAGGAGACTGGTTAAAGGACTTTTAAGCCTTGACAATTCACATGGATTGTGCTTGTGTGCCATTTCAGAGGGTGAACGGGCAAAACAAAAGATTTTAAGTGCCTTTGAATGGGGTATGGTAGTAGGTACCAGGCGCACCGGTTTGAGTGTGTCAAGAACCACAATAGCTGCTGGGTTTTTCACGCTCAACAGTTTCCCGTGTGTATCAAGAATGGTCCACCAGCCAACTTGACACAACTGTGGGAAGCATTGGAGTCACCAGGCCAGCCTCCAGCCACACTTTCAACACCTTGTAGAGTCCATGCTCCAGCGAATTGAGGCTATTCTGAGGGCAAAAGGGGGTACAACTCAATATTTTGAAGGTGTTCCTAATGTTTTTTTTTTACTCAGTGTGTGTATTAGTTTTTCTACTCATGTTTTGTACCACATTCTTATGCACTGTGACTTCATAGGTGCAGAAAAACGAATATGGTGTAATTGCAGACCACAATTTGGGATGTTTCTTAATATGGGTGTTCCCTGCTATCAGGAAATGCACATTGATACCTGCCATTGGTCAGTTCCGGTGTTATGAGACTGATGGTTTCTCGACACATTATTTGTTTACATAGCAGGTTAGGTGGATTAGTGAGCCATGTTTGGAGACTGAGGTTAGGAAAAGGGTTAGGCCACAGAAATGACCATGGATCAATGGGTGTAACTTTTTCTATCAAGAAATATATATATTGGAAAATGCCCCTAATGGTGTTCTGCAATTGCTCTACATACAGGTAACTGCCAAAAATAAAGGCAACACCAACATTAACTGTCTTAATAGGCTGTTGGGCTACCACGAGACGCCAGATCAGCTTCAATGCACCTTGGCATAGATTTTACAAGTGTCTGGAACTCTATTGGAGGAATGCAGCACTAATCTTCCTCCAAATATTCCATTTGGTATTTTGTAGATGGTGGTGTAAAACACTGTCTCAGGCTCTGCTCTAGAATATCCCATGTGTTCAATTGAGTTGACATCTGGTGACTGAGATGGCCATGGCAAATGGATTACATCATTTTCATGTTCATCAAACCATTCAGTGATGACTTGTGCATGGGGGCATTGTCATCCTATTGGGGCAAAGACATGGTAGCCAAAATAAGGGCCAGCCTAGCATTTTATACATGACCCAAGTCATGATGGGATGTTAAATGCTTAATTAACTCTGGAACCACACTTGTGTGGAAGCACCTGCTTTCAATATACTACTGTGTATGCCTCATTTACTCAAGTGTTGCCATTATTTGGGCAGTTACCTGTATCTTGTGACGCTGAAATGGTTTACGTGGTACATTAGGGGATATACGAACTTAGTTGTCCTACTACTGCTTAGACCAACACAGCACACACATTTTAGAATAATAATGTGTTGTTTTTATAAAGACTTGTATATGTCTGCGACTAAGTAGTTGAAGATGAGAATGGTCCGTCTACCAAGTAGAAACCACCTATCAAGCTAACTTAGCAGCATAGAGGAAAGCTGATGCTACATTTAGCAAGGCCACTTTTTTTTTTACATTTTCAACATTTGGATACCCAAATAGTATTTTGAAATTCCAATATATTTAATGTTATTCTCAATTATGAATTTTAGATGTGTGTTTCTGATTTGTGAAATCTGTCTACCGTGGTGTTTTTGGTTGTATATTTCCGTGAATATTTTAATGTTTTGTTAATTAAGGGATTTGTACTGCTTTCTTTTGTTTGAGAACCTGAAAATCATGGCTGGCTGCTCATATAATCGTGTGTGTGTGTGTGTGTGTGTGTGTGTGTGTGGTGTGTGTGTGAGAGAGTGACTTGCAGACTTTTCTCAATTAATTAAAGGAGTGGATCACTGATTTGTCTCCATTGATGGTAACAGCTTCTCAGGGTTGTCATGTTCAGTTACATAATTGTAGGTCTGTGGTAACCAGCAGGTGTCACTATAACCCTGGTTATTGTATCAGATATTGGCAGATATGTTTGAGTCTTCAAATCAATTTTTATTGGTCACATACATATTAAGTAGATGTCATTACTGGTGTAGCGAAATGTAACCCATCATTAAAAAAAACATTGCTATTCCTGAAAAAATGCTTTGATCCATTGATGTGTGTATTGTACATATAATAGGTTATACATGTCTATGTAACACAAATCTCATTAAGAAACCTTCATGTAAATATTAGAGAGAGGGGGCCTTGTAAGCTTTGAGCTGAAAATGGCTCTTTTTTTCTCAGGTCATTGGGACTGTCTATCTCGGCTGTCCCATCTCTAGATACGTAGATATGGTGTGTGTGGGGACACCCCATCAAGTTAGTGTATTCAGCTATTTCAGCCCCACCAGTTGATGACAGGTGTATAAAATCGAGAACACAGCCGCTCCATGACGTTCAAGGTGGCATCCTCATTTCCAACAAATCATTTAGGTCAACTGTAAGTGCTGTTATTGGGAAGCGGAAATGCCTAGGAGCAACAACTGCTCAGCCGCAAAGTGGTACGCCACACAAGTGTAACCGATGTGAAATGGCTAGCTAGTTAGCGGTGGTGCGCGCTAATAGCGTTTCAATCGGTGACGTCACTCGCTTTGGGTCCTTGAAGTCGTGGTTCCCCTTGCTCTGCAAGCGCCGTGGCTTTTGTGGAGCGATGGGTAACGATGCTTCGTGGGTGTCAGTTGTTGATGTATGCAGAGGCTCCCTGGTTCGAGCCCAGGTTGGAGCGAGGAGAGGGACGGAAGCTATACTGTTACACAAGCTCACAGAACGGTACTGCCGAGTGCTGAAGCGTGTGGCAAATTTAAGGCTGCTTCCTATATACATAGACTGAAATCACTGGCCACTTCAATAAATGAAACACCAGTCACTTTAATAATGTTTTCATATCTTGCATTACTCATGTATATACTGTATTATATTCTACTGTATTTTAGTGTAGCCGCTCTGCATTGCTCGTCCATATATATATCAGGGATGCAAACCTTTCGGCGCAATTCGCCGTTTTGAATCCAAAATAGGTGACATACGTGATTCGTACAGGTCCGAAGAGAAGTTTTTTTGGGGGGGGATTTGGATCTGGCTACTGGTAAGCGAACTAGTGATGCGCAATACTGGCTGTATTCAAGGCTCAGCCAATCGTAACAGCAGAATGCTGCACGCGACCGAAGAGAAGCAACAGCCAATTAGCTAGTTACAGCATCAGCGCGCGCTCTGGAAAGAAAGCAGAGAATATAACGTCTGTTTGCCAGCTACAGCAGCGCGCCCCATGAACGATAACGAAGAGGTCAGTGAGAAGCCTGACCGCGGAGACGGGAGTAAGAAGGTGATGAAGCGTACTTCATGAGCTGTAACCGAAAAACAACTGGCATTTGGTTAAGTTTGAGGTGAGGGAGAAAGTGTGGTGGAACAAGTATTGTTAGCATTGTTAAGTAACGTTATCTTGCTAGCTGGATCGAATTCTCTTTTAGCTAAATTAGCCAGAGAAACCTATAGAGGTGAAAGGAACACCACACACTTTCCCTCTTTCTCACTTTTTCAATACAGTGGATAAAAAGGGGTATGCAGGAGGTGTTCTCTGTCTGAAAGAGATCAATTATGCAAACAAACGGTCTCATGCTCCGCTGCTGGCACATTGTAGAACAGATGTCCACAGGCAGAAAGTGTACAACGTAATAACCTACTGTGTAGCCCAAGGATATAACTTTTGTGTTGAACTTGATAGTACCACTTGTGTGAGTGAGGGGGATTATTAAATGCTTTTACTCGGTGAACGTTATTTTTTGCACTTGATCGATGTCTACTAGTGCCCACTATAGTAGAGCAAAACTAGAATGCTGGTTTGTATAATTTTATTTCTACTTTAAGATGTTTTTTCCCCAAGTGCAATATTTAGATGTGTGTGCGTTCTATTGTAAAGGCTAATATTGCAGTTAGCCATGACAGTGTGTTTTTTTTCTCAAGACTTGAGTGTCATTTGCAGTAAAGTCTAAGCAACAAATGACATTGGATTGCTTTCTTTGCATTTTTTTTTAGCTGTGAGTTAGGTTCACATGAAGCACTTTTTTTATTTAACACACAGAGACTGATCATGTAGATCATATTCTTTGTTTTAATTAGTTAAAATCTCAATTTCCCCCTGGCAGGGATTTTATTTGGCATGTTTCAGTGCAACAAACAAAAGTGTCACCTTTTTTGGCCCTCACCAGTTTGCATCTCTGATTTTATATATTCTTAATTTATCGTTCCGTTACTTAGATTTGTGTGTATTGGGTATATGTTGTGAAATTGTTAACTATTAAGGCACTGCAACGGTCGTAAGGCACTGCATCTCAGTGCCAGAGGTGTCACTACAGATCTTGGTTCAATTCCAGGCTGTATCACAACCGGCCGTGATTGGGAGTCCCATAGGGTGGCGCGCAATTGGCCCAGCGTCTTCCAGGTTAGGGTTTGGCCAGGGTAGGTTGTCATTGTAAATAAGAACTTGTTCTTAACTGACTTGCCTAGTTAAATAAAATGAAAAAAGGGACTGCACTGTCGGAGCTAGAAACACAAGCGTTTTGTTACACCTGCAATAACATCTGCTAAACATGTATGTGACCAATAAAATTTGATTTGATTTAAAGGAGGAATAATGGTTTGGGGCTATTTTTCATAGTTCGGGCTAGGCCCCTTAGTTCCATTGAAGGGAAGTCTTAAAGCTACAGCATACAATGACATTCTAGACGATTCTGTGCTTTCCTGTTTCAGCATGACAATGCCCCGTGCACAAAGCGAGGTCCATACAGAAATGGTTTGCATGACTGGCCTGCACAGAGTCCTGTCCTCAACCCCTTCAAACACCTTTGGGATGAATTGAACGCCGACTGCGAGCCAGGCCTAATAGCCCAGCATCAGTGCCCGACCTCACTAATGCTCTTGTGGCTGAATGGAGCAAGTTCCTGCAACAATGTTCCAACATCTAGTGGAAAGCCTTCCCAGAAGAGTGGAGTCTGTTGTAGCAGCAAAGCGGGAACCAACTCCATATTAATGCCCATGATTTTGTAATGAGATGTTCGACGAGCAGGTGTCCCCATACTTTTTGGTCTTATTGTAGAAATATATTAATAACAGAGTAGAGCGAGAGAAATAAGCCTCTCTCTAGTGGGTCACGTATGTCCTAATGCTCTCCCATAACCCCTTTTGCACAAATCTGCACAGATGTTTATGACTCTACCTGGCGCGTGCACACACACACCATATCAGGCCAGTTGTAAATCTAAGTGGATGTGTATTCCCCCCTGACCCTCCGGCAGAGTGCTCCGGTGTTTACTCCTCACAGACAATCATTTTTCAATCAGTAATCAATGAACAAAGCAGCTAGCTGGGAGCTATTGACCCAAACCATCCAGGGCCCAGCACCACACAATGATAACCCAGGGAAGTGTGCAGTCAATCAATCAAATTTATTTATAAAACCCTTCTTACATCAGCTGATGTCACAAAGTGCTGTACAGAAACCCAGCCTAAAACCCCAAACAGCAAGCAATGCAGGTGTAGAAGCACAGTGGCTAGGAAAAACTCCCTAGAAAAGGCCCGGAACCTAGGAAGAAACCTAGAGGAACCAGTCCTCTTCTGGCTGTGCCGGGTGGCGATTATAACAGAACATGGCCAAGATGTTCAAATGTTCATAGACAACCAGCACGGTCAAATAATAATAATAATCACAGTGGTTGTAGAGGGTGTGTTGCTTTGTTCCCGCACGCATCTGTGTGTGTGTACAAAATCCAACATTTAGAGTGTACAATGATCATAGAAAAAGGAATCTCAAACTCACTTTAATGTAAGTTGGCTTTATGGTATGTGAGTGTGTATGTGTGATTATCCTCTGAGCAGAAGATTATTTAGCTCCTGTGCCTCTAAAAGCACAGGTGAGGTGTGTGTCAGGGTTTTGAACAGGTGAGGTGTGTGTCAGGGTTTTGAACGGGTGAGGTGTGTGTCAGGGTTTTGAACAGGTGAGGTGTGTGTCAGGGTTTTGAACGGGTGAGGTGTGTGTCAGGGTTTTGAACAGGTGAGGTGTGTGTCAGGGTTTTGAACAGGTGAGGTGTGTGTCAGGGTTTTGAACAGGTGAGGTGTGTGTCAGGGTTTTGAACGGGTGAGGTGTGTGTCAGGGTTTTGAACAGGTGAGGTGTGTGTCAAGGTTTTGAACAGGTGAGGTGTGTGTCAGGGTTTTGAACAGGTGAGGTGTGTGTCAGGGTTTTGAACGGGTGAGGTGTGTGTCAGGGTTTTGAACAGGTGAGGTGTGTGTCAGGGTTTTGAACAGGTGAGGTGTGTGTCAGGGTTTTGAACGGGTGAGGTGTGTGTCAGGGTTTTGAACAGGTGAGGTGTGTGTCAGGGTTTTGAACAGGTGAGGTGTGTGTCAGGGTTTTGAACAGGTGAGGTGTGTGTCAGGGTTTTGAACGGGTGAGGTGTGTGTCAGGGTTTTGAACAGGTGAGGTGTGTGTCAGGGTTTTGAACGGGTGAGTTGTGTGTCAGGGTTTTGAACAGGTGAGGTGTGTGTCAGGGTTTTCCCTCAATCTCTTCTTTCCTTCTCTCTCTCCCTCCCTGACCTGCTCTCTCACCCTCCCACCCTCCTTCTCTTCTCCACCCTCTGCATTCTCTCTCTCTGTTATCAAGTCCAGGCTAGTAGATGTATATTTTATGCTCTGCTCTGGAGGCTTTTACAGATGTTATTTTTTACTTAAAGAGAGAAAGGGGACTGCTACTCCATAATTTAGAGGTAATCCTGTCCACCAAGAATAAATAAATAAACACAGCAACAAACAAACAAATGTATGCACACTATGGTTACTTCACACAGAGACATTTAGTACACACGTCAATAGAAGACCTGCATAGTAGTGCATTGCACAGATTCATTGACAATGAGTTCATATTTAAAACCAAAATACACAGTACAAGTGGATGTGTAATCTGTTTTGTCTTGTTTCAGTCAATTTAAATAGCATTATGTATTGTACAGCATCTACCAATAGCTAACTATTATTATACTGTATTCATTCTCATACAGAATAACCAATATGCTAAATTGACAAATACACAATCATGCAAAACTGTTTGCAGTGTCCTAAAATACCACATTTCAAATCAAAGACTAGAAATAGTCCTAATATTAATTTATGTCATTTAGCAGACGTGAGTACATAAATGTTCATACTTTTTCCCATACTGGTCCCCTGTGGGAATCGAACTCTGGCGTTGCAAGTGCCATGCTCTACCAACTGAGCCACACAGGGCCTATAAAGCTCTATGAAATCTGTGAAATATGAATTGAGTTGTACTGTAGTAGGGCAGTGGTGTGTTGTGTGTGGGCTAGGTATCGTGATGTCTAGTCTGGGAGTTTAGGGTCTTGGGACCACTCTCCTTGCCTTCCCCAGGCAAGAAGAAAATCACACCCCAGAGTCAGGCTATGACACACACACACACACACACAGTGAGAGGGACAGAGGGGGATAGAGGGAAAGGTAGGAGGAATTCCTGTGTTTTAGAGAGGGATGTTATTAAATCTTTATAAGTATGTCTGTCGAGGAATCAAGACACCCGCTCTCCTCCTTTTCCTCTTCGACAGTGAGAGGCTCAAGCATGGTTCTGTGTGTGTGTATTGGCCTCCTCGTAACTTATTGATGATGGAGGGTGTTATTAGGGCATCACCCTGCTGCATGCTGGACACACTGATACTAACACACACACACACACACACAGAGAGAGAGAGAACAGAAACAGGAGAGGGGAGAGTTGAGAGGGTTTTGAGCAACGAGACTAACCCAACACTCTTACACTGCAGTTTGGATTGAAGCCTCATCTCATTGACTTTGAGAACAATCAGAGAGCATCAGTCCCAGGCCACACGTTACACCTGTCCTGTCATTATAATATCATCCAATTTCTACTGTGGAGATCAATAAAGTTGATTAAATTCAATGATCCCCAAAAAAGTAGTTATCAGGTGTGGTTAATGGTTTCTACCATTATTTATCATGACAAACATTCATTTTAATAGCTGTACTGGTCATTAGTATCTCAGAGAATGAGTGAATAGCCACTGGCTTTTTGTCTTGTCTGACAGCCCTTTCCAACACTAACTTTGTGTCCTGTCTGTAGCTGAAATGACACCAACACACTAGAGATGACATGAATGAATGAATAAATGAATAACAAATATTCTACGGGAACAAATCCATCATGATATACACTGAGTGTACAAAACATTAACAACACCTTCCTAATATTGAGTTGCATGGTCTTAATGATTTGTGCACTCAGTGTATTTTCTACTATCAACAGCAAAAGAAAAACTCAAAGATCCAATTAAATAGAAACGTGGCACCAAGTGATAATATCCAAATAGAAATACGTTTTGATCTTTGATAAAGATTTGAATCAAATAATGTTCTAACAATTTTCACATTAGTTGTAGCCTACAATATTTAGGCTAAACGCGCTAAGTAATTATATGCACATTAAAGTTATTTTATTTTTGTAAAAAAAAAACACAAACGTAATGTGATTTTTTAAAAAAAACTTTTTTTTGTAGTTACTAATGTTGATAAATATGTTTCATACATGTGAACACTGAACTTTTAAATATATTTGAATTGAAACGAGTGAACAGTGCTCACCAAGACAGAACAAGCCATTATCCTCCTCCACTTCCACCCTACCCTGTCTGTCTGTCGGTTTGTTTTGAGTTCCTTCATTCAGCACGATCTCTCTCCTTCTCTCAGCAACGATAAAAGACCATCGGAATATTCGGTAGAGATCCGATAGACCAGAAGGCTGCAATTAACATCCATGCCAAACGGTGGAGCTGCTCGATAGCAAACCAAGCCTGCGGCCAAACGGAGAAGGTAAACACACCACAACACGCAGGGCCTCCGGATACCACCATAGCTTGCTGTAAAATAGTTCAAGATCTGATTTCTTCAAGTACAGTTTTGTTTTTGTTATGGAGGGGGTAAGTAACAACCAATCATTCCCCTTATACTTAATTATCTCATAGACCGGTTGGCTGACAACGTCATGAAAATGAAGCGCATGCATCGATGAGACCGGAAAGTGTATGTTATGATTCTGAACGGTCAGATAGCTAGCAACTGTGACCTACAGTTGGAGCATCCTACTGGGGGACACACTTGTTTCTACAACGAGAGGACTTGAATCTGACCCGGTGTTGTGACAGGTTGTGCAATGTTAGATTCTGTTGTCACGAGTTAAGTTGTTAAGAATAAATGGATGAATGTAATAAAGACGAATGTAAATAAACAACCTGGAGTTGGAAATGAACAGCAGTTTCTGGTATGAATACATTTCATGAATTATGTTTATTCGAGAGACCAATTTGCGGTTACGAAGATGATGAATTGGGAAAGGTAGAGTCAGAGTGACCAGGAGTGGTATTATGGGGATCTCATGTAAATGCTGGGATATATGAGATAAGCGTGTGTATAAAAACCACTACAATTGCATAAATGTAAAAAGTTTGACACCGAATATCAGTGTTGAAGAGTCAGAGGATGCACGGTGCTGCTATTGTGATGGGAATCAGGTTCCAGAGTTCACTGAGTGCCTTGTTAGGGTGAAGGAGGTCAAAGTAGCGAGGATCAGGGCTGTCTCCTATGCGGATGCAGTGTACATAGTTGAAGGAGAGAGTAGAGATGTTAAAGCTATGACAGTGGATGAGATATTACCCCCCAGGCCCCAGAGACTGTAGGGACCTGAGTAGACATTTGAAACTGAATGAAGGAGTACATTTGAGAATATTATGAGTATGGTTTTTCACCCAAAACCCAGCAGGTGATGGAAATAATACCTGTTTGGATGTAGAAAAAGATAGCTAGCAACAATGACAAGAATGTGGGGAATCATAGGTAGCACATTTCAGCTTGTTGTATCTTGTTATTGATACTATGTCTTGTTTTCACTAATGTTATGTCTATGCTTATTTTTTAAATGTGTTAGCTAGCTAACCAACAACTGTAAAAATGTATTTGAGAGACAACAAGTGCTCATTGTGCAACTGTAGGGGAGATTGGGGTAAATTGAGCCACCCTTGTTTCAGGGAAACCATACACAAAATGTATAATTTGACCAAATATTTAGGAAGAGGTCTTCATTCATTTCATGAAGTCTGTGAAGGAAGAAACCACATGGAAAAAGTTGAAAGCAAAGTTAGGTTAAAAAAACAACAACAGATTTTCACCAATTCAAATGAATTGATTATGTTAGAGGTTTCATGATGCTTGTATCTAAACCAAAGTAGATAATTGTAATACTGTTATTTACATCAGTATAGGCTTCAATATGAGGCCCTAACCATATACAGTAGCATGAAAGTGCATACTTACAGCTGTGTGGGCTAATATAGTCTAAATGTTTTCCCAATGATCTCCAGCTTCCAATTGTCTCATTCATCCCCCTCCTCTCCTCTGTAACTGTTTCCCGGGCCATTGTTGCAAACGAGAATGCCTTCTCAGTCAATTTACCTGGTAAATTAACCAAAATAAAGTTGAGCCAATGGCCATGGGGTAAGTTGAGCAAATTAAGTGTTTTGTACCCAGGCGTAATGTAAGGCATTATCGCTGGGATATGAGGTAACAACAGCGGCATCCCCGTTGTGGCGGTAATGCACACGAAACAAATCCATGCCTTGTGCGGTCTGGAGTGCTGGTTGTGATCTTCTCCTTGAGTGTGCTGCGCAATCCGAAGTGTCTCTCACTCACACTGCTCTCCGTCAAATGATCGGGTCTTACTCACAGGCTACAAGCCAGACAGATCAGGTACGCAACTGTGCGTGTCCTTATCCAATTCCGAGGTACATATTGAAGATATTGGAACAATCTACTATCCCCCATAGTACAAAAGTCTACCTATTCTGTGCGAGAAATAAATATTCAAAACATAGTCTGGGACATTTGTGGTATGCAATAGATCCCAAATGAATACAACCACTAGCATCAAAACAACTTTTTTTTTAATGCAATGTGGCTGAAGCAACAGATCATTTAGCTTAAAATTTTGATAAACTATTAGGCTATTTCTTCACATTATAAGCGCAGCAATGTGCACACGGCAGTAGGCTATAAGCACTAATGTTCCATTAGCATGAAAACACCATTCTCAAAAGTGAACACAAATGTGATTATGCTTGTAATGCTTTTATTATAAAGATGCTTTTTTTACGGTGAAAATGATCTTCCCCAAACTTGAAACTCACGCACTGCTTATATATGCTAAATGTGCTTAATTTAAAGAAGTTTTTGGGCCACTTTAGTTGTGATACAAATATTATTAAAACATATAGTCCTATAGTACTATGGGCTAGGGTACAAGAGCTGGGCTCCCGTGTGGCATAGTGGTCTAAGGCACTGCATCTCAGTGCTAGAGGCGTCACTACTAGGTTCAAATCCAGGGTGTCTGTAGTGTATCACACACAACCAGCCGTTATTGGGAGTCCCATAGGGCAGTGCACAATTGGCCCAGCGTCGTTCATGTTTGGCAGGTGTAGGTTAAAACATAAGAATATAAGAATTTGTTCATAACTGACTTGCCTAGTTAAATAAAGGGTAAATAAAAAAAGAGATGTGACTATGATTTGAAAAAGTTGCCAAAAAAAGCATTGTTTTTTATGCTGGGCATCATTCACAACTGATAAAACAGTATACCATTCACAAGTGATAAAACAGTATACCATTCACAAGTGATAAAACAGTATACCATTCACAAGTGATAAAACAGTATACCATTCACAAGTGATAAAACAGTATACCATTCACAAGTGATAAAACAGTATACCATTCACAAGTGATAAAACAGTATACCATTCACAAGTGATAAAACAGTATACCATTCACAAGTGATAAAACAGTATACCATTCACAAGTGATAAAACAGTATACCATTCACAAGTGATAAAACAGTATACCATTCACAAGTGATAAAACAGTATACCATTCACAAGTGATAAAACAGTATACCATTCACAAGTGATAAAACAGTATACCATTCACAACTGATAAAACAGTATACCATTCACAACTGATAAAACAGTATACCATTCACAACTGATAAAACAGTATACCATTCACAACTGATAAAACAGTATACCATTCACAACTGATAAAACAGTATACCATTCACAACTGATAAAACAGTATACCATTCACAAGTGATAAAACAGTATACCATTCACAAGTGATAAAACAGTATACCATTCACAAGTGATAAAACAGTATACCATTCACAACTGATAAAACAGTATACCATTCACAACTGATAAAACAGTATACCATTCACAACTGATAAGGCTAGAATTGTCACCCATCGGACTATTCTTGATTTAATCTTGTCTTTACATATACTAAATAATATATGTGTGACATTTATTTGGATTATGAATGGACCATTATCATGCACTTGAATCGAAACAAGGGAAGTGTAAAAATACATGTCATCTATGCACTTACATATGGAATGGAGGACACTTATCCCTGTGGTATATTTTCATGCCAGCCAGGTAGGCTGTACTCCTGTTGTAAATATTATCAATGTGAATGTAAAAAAAATGCTAAACTTACCCCACATTCTCCTATTTATGTTTTGAAATATACTTAACATGTTGTCAGCAGTCTAAGCCAATCCTGTCTGTTTTCCTCCTTAGTTACACACACGTTGGTTTTGTTACCAAACAACCTACCCATTTATAGTTTAGCTTTCTCTGTACTTCTCATCGTTGTTGGATACAGGAAGGAATGCACATCTGTCCATATAGGTGAGTTGTGTTTCTATTTCCATTGGGTTCAGCCAGGGCCTGACTACCGCATTTGGAGCCCCGGGTACCGACGTCCATGTGCAGTTTTATAGTGCTATTCTATACATTTTGTCATGAGGCTATGAGAACATGTTGCAGGTTTCAAGATCATTTCCAGCAACCTTTTACCATGGGTCAGAGAAAATATGTGCAGTTTTATATCTCATCTCATGCTATTGTTCTCATTTATCCATGAGGCTGAGAGAGAATTTGGCCGTTTTAAAGCAAATTTCCTGCAATTCTACTTAGTGCTATCATATGCTATCTGTGGGGCCCCAGGTAAAGAGCGATAAACATGAACAATAAACAAATGTACAGATAAAAGACAACTGTCCATATTTCTACCCAGACCTTGTGAAAGAAGATCAGGCATATGGTGCTGCACACGACAAGCTTTCTCCCAGGCTGTCCATTATCTACAGGAATGGCCTCTCTCAGGAGATTTCTCCTACCTGCCCTCTCGCCTTCTCTCATCTTCTCTGTGGACGGAAGGTGTCTCCCATCCTGTGTGGCCTCCCTGGTGACGCTCCAAGGACGGATGGGGACGGAGTGAGTAGGGTGGGGGGAGATGGGGGCAATCCTGGTGTGTGTGCTCTGTTCTGCTCAGTGGCGTTGACAGCTGTCACTTTGGCTGGCACTAATGCAGACGGGCTAATGTGTAATGATCAGGGACAGGCCCAGATCTGGGGGCTCTCCGCATCCCAGGACTCACCGCACTCACTGTGTCACTGACTGCCTCTCTTCTGCCTGAGAGGCCTGCGTCTCCCCCGCTGTGGGGAGTGGAGGAACTGGTACATGGATAGCTACATGCTGGTAGTGAGATGCAGGGGTAGTGTGTAGTGTACAGTTTTACCTTCAGGAGTAAAGGAGGAGGATTGAGGGAAAGCCAGAAAAGTATGTGTGTGCGTCCCCTACTTGTGTGTGTGTGTGCGTGCGAGTGTGTATCAGTGTGTGTGTGCGAGCTCTGAGGTGTGTGTGGGTAGAGCTCTGAGGAGCAGGGTGGGTAGTGGCTAGGGAGAGATAAGGGAGCGGATATAAGAGGGTTCAGCCAGGTCACAGTGTGGTTAGCACAGACAGCAGGGGGAAGGAAAGTGATCCACCAGCCATCGCTACTAATACCAAGACAGAGCAGGAAAATAAGACAGGGAGAGAGGGAGGGGAATGGAGAATATAGTGACCAGGGGAGGGGGAGAGGATGGAAGAAGGTAGGAGTAGTTGTTGTGTAAGAAGAAAATGGATGGAGAAGGAGGGCGCTGTAGTGTTTGGCGGTTGCAGCCCTCTAAAATGACTCCTGCTCATTATCATGCCTGCTGTCTTTTTGCTGTCTGTCTCTGTAGCTCCAGGAATATCAGGTGTGGACTCTCTAAAAGGGAGACTGTGTGTGTCTATGTTTCCTTGTCTCTCTGCATACGGTACCCGTAGCCATTGTATGTGTGCTGAATCAGCTTGTTATCTGGTGGAGCCGGAGACAGAATGGGTTTAAATATCAGCATCGTCGCAAGGCCCTCCACCACCCACTTAATCATCTGTTTGTTTTCTCCTCCCTTTCTCTTTCACACACATGCACACACTTTCTGACAGACCTTAGCCACTACTGGCCTATAGGATTATAAGACTTTCTCATCCCCTGTTTCATTTTGTCAAAATGACTACCTAAAAAGGGTTAAATGAATACGTCAGGAGAGAGGGAAGGATTGAGGAAGAGTTTTCATCTGGAGATTATCCCCCAACATAAATCTGTTAATTAATATCAACTGGTAGTTCCAGTGTTAATTCAGGCTCAGGGTCTGCTAGTATAATAATCAGGATAATCTTTCTAATGCAGCTGGATTACAACAGGTTAGGAAGATAGGACCTGAAACTGGATTTTGGGATTCACTAAAACGTTCATCCGTTATCATGGTTACCATCGTCTAATAGTCATTTGATGTTACAGATAATATTATGACAGACTTGTGCCATCAGTTCATGTTCAGACGCATACTGTGGTGTGTCTGCACCCAGAATAAATGGTTGTTCAACATGCCCCTTCCACACTCACATTCATACACGTTCACACACATACTCACCAGAGGAGGATGGTGGGAGAAGCTATAGGAGGACGGGCTCATGGTTATGGCTGGAATGGAATAATTGGACCTAGTCAAGCATGTGGTTTCCATATGTTTGATACCGTTCCATTTATTCCATTCCAGCCATTACAATGATCCCGTCCTCCTATAACTCCTCCCACCAACGTCCTCTGATACTCACACATAGTCACACACCCTCTCACGCTAACACACCAGGTCTGTACCATTGTGATGGCACTCCTCTCTCTTCACCATCCCCGCTCCTTCCACCTGCCTTGTCCCTTCCGTTGGCCCACAAGTCCGGTGTTTAAATATTTCAGACCGTGCACTAGCTCAGACACTCACACACACCCGACATAGCTGAGAGAGATGCGTGGCAATGACAGATTCATAAATAGTCCATGAGAAATGACCCCGCCTCACCATAACCTTTCAGACCCACAATGATTTATTGATTTCTTTATTTGTCACATGAAAACTATTTCCCTCTCTTTCCCTCTCTTTCTTTCCCTCTGTCTCTCTCTCTCTCCGTCTCTTTCCCTCCCTCCGCCTCTCTCTCTCCCTCCCTCCGCCTCTCTCTTTCCCCTCCCTCCGCCTCTCTCTCTTTCCCCTCCGTCTCTCTCTCTCTCTCTCTTTCCCCTCCGTCTCTCTCTCTCTCTTTCCCCTCCGTCTCTCTCTCTCTCTCTCTTTCCCCTCCGTCTCTCTCTCTCTCTTTCTTTCCCCTCCGTCTCTCTCTCTCTTTCTTCCCCTCCGTCTCTCTCTCTCTCTTTTTCCCCTCCGTCTCTCTCTCTCTCTCTTTCTTTCCCCTCCGTCTCTCTCTCTCTCTCTCTCTCTCTTTCTTTCCCCTCCGTCTCTCTCTCTCTCTCTCTCTTTCCCCTCCGTCTCTCTCTCTCTTTCCCTCCCTCCGCCTCTCTCTTTCCCCTCCCTCCGCCTCTCTCTTTCCCCTCCGTCTCTCTCTCTCTCTCTTTCCCCTCCGTCTCTCTCTCTCTCTCTTTCCCCTCCGTCTCTCTCTCTCTCTTTCTTTCCCCTCCGTCTCTCTCTCTCTCTTTCTTCCCCTCCGTCTCTCTCTCTCTCTTTTTCCCCTCCGTCTCTCTCTCTCTCTCTTTCTTTCCCCTCCGTCTCTCTCTCTCTCTCTTTCTTTCCCCTCCGTCTCTCTCTCTCTCTCTCTCTCTCTCTTTCTTTCCCCTCCGTCTCTCTCTCTCTCTTTCCCCTCCGTCTCTCTCTCTCTCTCTCTCTCTCTCTCTTTCCCTTCCGTCTCTCTCTCTCTCTCTCTTTCCCCTCCGTCTCTCTCTCTCTCTCTCTTTCCCCTCCGTCTCTCTCTCTCTCTCTCTCTCTTTCCCCTCCGTCTCTCTCTCTCTCTCTCTTTCCCCTCCGTTTCTCTCTCTTTCCCCTCCGTCTCTCTCTCTCTCTTTCCCCTCCGTCTCTCTCTCTCTTTCCCCTCCGTCTCTCTCTGTCTCTCTCTCTCTCTCTTTCCCCTCCGTCTCTCTCTCTCTCCTTCCCCTCCGTCTCTCTCTCTCTCTCTCTTTCCCCTCCGTCTCTCTCTCTCTCTCTTTCTTTCCCCTCCGTCTCTCTCTCTCTTTCTCTTTCTTTCCCCTCCGTCTCTCTCTCTCTCTCTCTCTCTCTCTCTTTCCCCTCCGTCTCTCTCTCTTTCCCCTCCGTCTCTCTCTCTCTCTCTTTCCCCTCCGTCTCTCTCTCTCTCTCTATCCCCTCCGTCTTTCTCTCTCTCTTTCCCCTCCGTCTCTCTCTCTCTCTCTATCCCCTCCGTCTCTCTCTCTCTCTCTTTACCCTCCGTCTCTCTCTCTCTCTCTTTCCCCTCTGTCTCTCTCTCTCTCTCTTTCCCCTCCGTCTCTCTCTCTCTCTCTTTCCCCTCCGTCTCTCTCTCTCTCTCTCTCTTTCCCCTCCGTCTCTCTCTCTCTCTCTCTCTCTCCCCTCCGTCTCTCGCTCTTTCCCCTCCGTCTCTCTCTCTCTCTTTCCCCTACGTCTCTCTCTCTCTCTCTCTATCCCCTCCGTCTCTCTCTCTCTCTCTATCCCCTCCGTCTCTCTCTCTCTCTCTCTATCCCCTCCGTCTCTCCGTCTCTCTCTCTCTCTCTTTCCCCTCCGTCTCTCTCTCTCTCTCTTTCCCCTCCGTCTCTCTCTCTCTCTTTCCCCTCCGTCTCTCTCTCTCTTTCCCCTCCGTCTCTCTCTCTCTCTCTCTTTCCCCTCCGTCTCTCTCTCTCTCTCTATCCCCTCCGTCTCTCTCTCTCTATCCCCTCCGCCTCTCTCTCTCTCTCTTTCCCCTCCGTCTCTCTCTCTCTCTCTCTCTCTCTCTCTTTCCCCTCCGTCTCTCTCTCTCTCTTTCCCCTCCGTCTCTCTCTCTCTCTCTTTCCCCTCTGTCTCTCTCTCTCTCTTTCCCCTCTGTCTCTCTCTCTCTCTTTCCCCTCCGTCTCTCTCTCTCTCTCTTTCCCCTCCGTCTCTCTCTCTCTCTCTTTCCCCTCCGTCTCTCTCTCTCTCTCTCTTTCCCCTCCGCCTCTCTCTCTCTCTTTCCCCTCCGTCTCTCTCTCTCTCTCTCTTTCCCCTCCGTCTCTCTCTCTCTCTCTCTCTCTCTCCCCTCCGTCTCTCGCTCTTCCCCTCCGTCTCTCTCTCTCTCTCCCCTCCGTCTCTCGCTCTTTCCCCTCCGTCGCTCTCTCTCTCGCTCTTTCCCCTCCGTCTCTCTCTCTCGCTCTTTCCCCTCCGTCTCTCTCGCTCTCTCTTTCCCCTCCGTCTCTCTCTCTCTCTCTTTCCCCTCCGTCTCTCTCTCTCTCTCTTTCCCCTCCGTCTCTCTCTCTCTCTCTTTCCCCTCCGTCTCTCTCTCTCTCTCTTTCCCCTCCGTCTCTCTCTCTCTCTCTCTCTCCCCTCCGTCTCTCGCTCTTTCCCCTCCGTCTCTCTCTCTCTCTCTCTCTCTCCCCTCCGTCTCTCGCTCTTTCCCCTCCGTCTCTCTCTCTCGCTCTTTCCCCTCCGTCTCTCTCTCTCGCTCTTTCCCCTCCGTCTCTCTCTCTCGCTCTTTCCCCTCCGTCTCTCTCTCTCTCTCTTTCCCCTCCGTCTCTCTCTCTCTCTCTTTCCCCGCCGTCTCTCTCTCTCTCTTTCCCCGCCGTCTCTCTCTCTCTCTCTTTCCCCTCCATCTCTCTCTCTCTTTCCCCTCTGTCTCGCTCTCTCTCTCTTTCCCCCGTCTCTCTTTCCCCTCCGTCTCTCTCTCCGTCTCTCTCTCTTTCCCCTCCCTCCGTCTCTCTCTCTTTCCCCTCTCTCTCTCTTTCCCCTCCGTCTCTCTCTCTCTTTCCCCTCTCTCTTTCCCCTCCGTCTTGCTCTCTCTCTCTTTCCCTTCCGTCTCTCTCTCTCTTTCCCCTCCGTCTCTCTCTCTTTCCCTCTCTCTCTCTCTCTCTTTCCCTCTGTCTCTCTCTCTCTCTTTCCCTCTGTGTCTCTCTCTCTCTTTCCCTCTCTCTTCCCCTCCCTCTCTCTCTCTCTCTTTCCCTCTGTCTCTCTCTCTCTCTTTCCCTCTGTCTCTCTCTCTCTCTTCCCCTCCGTGTCTCTCTCTCTCTCTCTTTCCCCTCCGTCTCACTTTCCCTCCGTCTCTTTCCCTCTTTCCCTCCTCTCTTTTCTTCCTCTTATTCTCTGACAAATAGCAGCGGAGGACAAATCGCTGCTTGACAGGCTGAAAAGAGGGTGCCCCCCCCTGTGTGTGTGTGTGTGTGGTGTGTGTGTGTAGTTGAGATGTGGCATATACTGTACATTATAATTTTCTTATTTATGTCACTGGCATCTTTTTCTGTATTCTGAAAAACAGAAAAATCCATCTGATCTCAACTGACATTAATCTTAAACTTGTTGCATTAACTGTACTGTCTGAAACACGTCAAGCCAATAACAAACTATTATTAAAATAACAAACATTCAGTCAATGTCTCAATCATAATTTATTACAGATTCCAATACTGATTACACTGCAGCAGCTAAAAACAATATGACTCTTCTAAATGTATAAACTGTCACAGCTTGCAGTCACCCTAGTCTAGTGTAATGACCCTAAGGTCCCCATAGGTAATATATAGTTAGAGGTACAGGCCTCTGAGTGTTGTGAACAGTTCAGATTGACAAAACAATGAACATTAGTGTTGTAATCCCAGATGAGTTTTCCTCTCCCTCTTTCTCTCTAATCTTCAATCTGTTTCTCCTCTTCTCCCCCTCCTCTCTTTTGCCTGTTTTCTTAGATGTCATTAGACTGTCATCTTTTCTCCTCTCTTTCTCCTCTCTTTTCTCCTCTCTATCTTCGGCTGTCTCTTTCTCTCCATTTCTCTTCTATCTGTCCCTCTCTCTGTCCCCATCTCTCCTGTCCTTTGCCTCTCTGTCTCTCTCTTGGGTATGTTGGCAGACTGTCATTGCAAGCCATCAGTGGGGGGCAGGACCAGTCAATGACCGTGTGTGTGTGTGTGTGTGGCAGGCCCAGTCGATGACCCTGACAGTGTGCAGTTATCGTCCTAATTAAGATGCCACACTTGAGTTAAACCGCTGCATTAGGATTTGATGGGGAATTGATCAGAGTGTCAGAGGCGGGGCGGAGAGAGAGATGAAGGGAACGACGGAGGGAAAGGAAGGAAGCAAAGGGAGGACATAAGACTGACATAAGAGGACAGGATATGTAAAGAGATAAATATTGTAGGGAAAAGGAAAGCAGCATGTTAGATATTGAGAGAGAATGAGACAGATTAACACGGGTTTCCTGTCTTTGTGTCGATAATGTCTGAGTTAGAAGGTCTAAGGTTAAGATCACCCTTGAGTCCAGTTGATCACCTTACGTCTCCTCTCGATGGATTTCATGACTGGGTTACAGGAGCCGTGCGTGTGCGCGCCATGGTTTGTTTAATAAAAACGGTTGTCAATTATATACAGTAAAGGATACATTCAGTTTGTGATATGTCAAAGCACTTAATTAACCCCCAGCTCACTAATCATACATACAGCTAATAATATACACACTTAATTAACCCCCAGCTCACTAATCATACATACAGCTAATAATATACACACTTAATTAACCCCCAGCTCACTAATCATACATACAGCTAAAAATATACACACTTAATTAACCCCCAGCTCACTAATCATACATACAGCTAATAATATACACACTTAATTAACCCCCAGCTCACTAATCATACATACAGCTAATAATATACACACTTAATTAACCCCCAGCTTTCTAATCATACATACAGCTAATAATATACACACTTAATTAACCCCCAGCTCACTAATCATACATACAGCTAATAATATACACACTTAATTAACCCCCAGCTCACTAATCACTTGATTAGTGAGCTATATCCGTACCCATTGGATACAATGATCACAATAGAGTTGCTATATCCAGGAAAGCCAAAGTTCCAACAGCTGGGCTAAAATAGTGTATAAAAGATTTTGCTCTGACTCTCATGTGGATGATGTTAAAAATATTTGTTGGGTCTGATGTGATTAATAAGGAGCTTCCAGATGCCGCACCTGATGAACTTGTGAAATTGCGTCTTCCAATTATTGATAAACATGCACCTGTTAAGAAACTGACTGTTAGAACTGGTGAGGCTACATTGATGATGAGGAATTGAAAAACTATATGGTTAAAAGAGATGTGGCAAAAGGAGTGGCTAATAAGTCTGGCTGTACGGATTTACTGCAAATTGAGAAATTATGTGACTAAACTCAACAAAAAGAAGAAGAAACTGTTATGAAGCCAAGATCAAAACTTTAGAGTACTTTAAATGAAATTCTGGCCAGAAAGACATTCAACTCCATCTTTCATTGAATCAGATGGCTTATTCATCACAAAACCATTTGATTTTGGCAATTATTTTAATGATTATTTAATTGGCAAAGTGGGCAAACTTAGGCAGGAAATGCCCATGACAAACAGTGAGCAATAAATTCATGCATAAAAAAAAAACATATAATGAAAGGAAAGCAGTGCAAGTTTTGTTAAGTTAGTGTGGGAGAGGTGGAAAATGATTGTTAACGGTCAATAATGACAAACCTCCTGGCATTGACAATTTAGATGGAAAGCTACTGAGGATGGTAACTGACTCTATAGCCACCCCTATCTGTCATATTTTTTAATCTGAGCCTAGAAGAAAGTATTTGTCCTCAGGCCTGGAGGGAAGCCAAAGTAATTCCGCTACCCAAGAGTGGTAAAACGGCCTTTACTGGTTCTAACAGCAGACCTGTAAGCTTGCTGCCAGCTCTGTTTGACCAAATACAATGCTATTTCTCTATAAACAAATTAACAACAGACTTTCAGCATGCTTATAGAGAAGGGCACTCAACATGTACTGCACTGACACAAATGACTGATGACTGGTTGAAAGACATTGATAATAAGAAGATTGTGTGAGCTGTGCTGTTAGATTTCAGTGCAGCCTTTGATATTATTGACTATAACCTGTTGTTGAAAAAACGTATGTTCTTTGGCTTTTCAACATCTGCCATATTGTGGATTCCGAGCTATCTATCTAATAGAACTCAAAGAATTTCTTTAATGGAAGCTTCTATAATGTCAAACATGTAAAGTGTGGTGTACCGCAGGGCAGCTCTCTAGGCCCTCTACTCTTTTCTATTTTTACCAATGACCTGCCACTGGCATTAAACCAAGCATGTGTGCCCAGTAATAAACGGGTCCTGAACATCTTTAAAACTATTTGGTATAAATCATTCTTTAATTGCTAGACCGCAGCTGAATCTGGTAATGAGTGGTGTGGCTGTTGAACAAGTTGAAGAGACTAAATAACTTGGTGTTACCTTCAATTGTAAACTGTCATGGTCAAAACATATAGATTCAATGGTTGCAAAGATGGGGCGGTCTAGCCATAATAAAGAGATGCTCTGCTTTTTTGACACCACACTCCAAAAAGCAAGTTCTGCAGGCTCTAGTTTTGTCTAATCTTGATTATTTTCCAGTCGTGTGGTACAGTGCTGCAAGGAAAGACCTAGTTAAGTTGCAGCTGGCCCAGAACATAGCTGCACGTTTTGCTCTTAATTGTAATCAGGGGGCTGATATAAATACTATGCATGTCAGTCTCTCTTGGCTAAGAGTTGAGGAGAGACTGACTGCATCACTTCATCTTTTTATAAGTAACATTAATGTGTTGGAAATCCCAAATTGTTCCCAAATTGTAAACTTTAACACACTTATCCCACCAGACATGCCACCAGGGGTCTTTTCATGGTCCCCAAATCCAGAACAAATTCAAGAAAACGTACAGTATTATATAGAGCCCTTTTTGCATGGAACTTCCTTCCATCTCATATTGCTCAAACAAACAGCAAACCTGGTTTCAAAAAAACAGATAAAGCAACACCTCACGGTGTTGTTTGTGTGTATGCATTGATATGTAGGTATGTGTGCCTTTTTAAAAATGTATGTAGTTCTGTCCTTGAGCTGTTCTTGTCTAATTATGTTCTGTATTATGTCATTCTGTATCATGTTTTGTGTGGACCCCAGGAAGAGTAGCTTCTGCTTTTTCAACAGCTAATCCCCATTAGGGGGGACCATAATACCATTTGATACATAAAGCTAATAATATACACACTTACAGTAATTAACCCCCAGCTCACTAATCATACATACAGCTAACAATATACACAAATACTGTACACTCATATGCATATCATAAAATAAGATACATTTAATCCATTTTAGAATAAGGGTGTATGTAACATAACAATGTAACATAACAATGTACTTTCCAAATGCACTGTATGGTAAACATCAGGAGAACACCAGAGGGGAAATGTAGAGTACCAGTCAAACGTTTGGACACACTTGCTGCTATTTTCCCAAGGAGTGCTGCATCAAATGACCTGGCCTCTACAGAAACCCAGCCTAAAACCCCAAACAGCAAGCAATGCAGGCGTAGAAGCACGGTGGCTAGGAAAAACTTCCTGTCTGGGGGGGGGGCAACCCAGACAGGAAGATCACGTCAGTGACTCAACCCACTCAAGTGACGCACCCCTCCTAGTGACGGCGTGGAAGAGCACCAGTAAGCCAGTGACTCAGCCCCTGTAATAGGGTTTGAGGCAGAGAATCCTAGTTTAGAGAGGAGAACCGGCCAGGCAGAGACAGCAAGGGCGCTTCGTTGCTCCAGAGCCTTACTGTTCACCTTCACACTCCTGGGCCAAACTACACTCAATCATATGATCCACTGAAGAGAGGAGTCTTCAGTAAAGACTTAAAGATCGAGACGGAGTCTGCGTCTCTCACATGGGTAGGCAGACCATTCCATAAAAATTTTGCTCTATAGGAGAAAACCCTGCCTCCAGCTGTTTTTTTAAATTTTTTATTATTTTATTTTAACCCCTTTTTCTCCCCAATTTCGTGGTATCCAATTGTTGTAGTAGCTACTATCTTGTCTCATCGCTACAACTCTCGTACGGGCTCGGGAGAGACGAAGGTTGAAAGTCGTGCGTCCTCCGATACACAACCCAACCAAGCCGCACTGCTTCTTAACACAGCGCACATCCAACCCGGAATTCAGCCGCACCAATGCGCCGGAGGAAACACCGTGCACCTGGCCACCTTGGTTAGCGCGCACAGAGCCCAGCCCCCCACAGGAGTCGCTGGTGCGCGATGAGACAAGGACACCCCTACCGACCAAGCCCTCCCTAACCCGGGCGACGCTAGGCCAATTGTGCGTCGCCCCACGGACCTCCCGGCCGCGGCCGGTTACGACAGAGCCTGGGCGCTGCAGTACAGCACCCTTGACCACTGCTGCCTCCAGCTGTTTGCGTAGAAATTCTAGGGACAATAAGGAGTCCTGCGTCTTGTGACCGTAGCGTACAACATTTATTAATTAAATGTTTTACTCATCAATCTACACACAATACTCCATAATGAGAAAGCAAAAATGTTTTTTTTGCAGGTTTATTAAAAATGTCAGTGATTTACATACATATTCAGACCCTTTTCTGAGACTTGACATTGAGCTCAGGTGCATCCTGTTTCCATAAATCATCCTTGAGATGTTTCTACAACTTGAATGGAGTCCACCTGTGGTAAATTAAATTGATTTGACATGCTTTGGAAAGGCACACACCTGTCTATATAAGGTCCCACAGTTGACAGTGCATGTCAGAGCAACAACCAAGCCATAAGGTCGAAGGAATTGTCTGTAGAGCTCCGAGACAGGATTGTGTCGAGGCACAGGTCTGGGAAAAAGTACCAAAACATTTCTGCAGGATGATTTCTGCAGAATGTCCCCAAGAACACAGTGGCCTCCATCATTCTTAAATGGAAGAAGTTTGGAACCACCAAGACTCTTCCTAGAGCTGGCTGCCTGGCCAAACTAAGCAATCAGGGGAGAAGGGCATTGGTCAGGGAGGTGATCAAGAACCCGAATGTCCCTCTGACAGAGCTTCAGAGTTCCTCTGTGGAGAAGGGATAAACTTTCAGAAAGACAACCATCTCTGCAGCACTCCACCAATCAAGCCTTTATGGTAGAGAGGCAAGGCGGAAGCCATTCCTCAGTAAAATACACATGACAGCCTGCTTGGAGTTTGCCAAAAGGCACCCAAAGGATTTTCAGACCACGAGAAACAAGATTCTCTGGTCTGATGAAACCAGGATTGAACTAGATGGCCTGAATGCCAAGCGTCAAGTTTGGAGGAAACCTGGCACCGTCCCTACGTCGAAGCATGGTGGTGGCAGCATCATGCTGTGGGGATGTTTTTCAGTGGCATGGGCTGGGAGACTAGTCCGCATCAAGGGAAAGATGAACGGGGCAAAGTACAGAGAGATCCTTGATGAAAACCTGCTCCAGAGCGCTCAGGACTTCAGACTGGGGTGAAGGTTCACCTTCCAACAGGACAACAACCATAAGCACACAGCCAAGACAACGCAGGAGTGGCTTCGGGACAAGTATCTGAATGTCCTTGAGTGGCCCAGCTAGAGCACAGGATCGAACATCTCTGGAGAGACCTGAGAATAGCAACGCTCCCCATCCAACCTGAAAGAGCTTGAGAGGATCTGCAGAGAAGAATGGGAGAAACTCCCCAAATACAGGTGTGCCAAGCTTGTAGTGTCATACCCAAGAACACTTGATGCTGTAATCGCTGCCAAAGGTGCTTCAACAAACTACTAACTAATTGGTTTAAATACTTATGTAAATGTGATATTTCAGTTTTTTTAAATATACATTTGAAAACCTTTCTACAAACCGGTTTATGCTTTGTCATTATGGGTTATTGTGTGTAGATTGATGAGGGGGGAAAACTATTTAATCCATTTGAGAATAAGGCTGTAATGTAACAAAATGTGTAATGATGACCCTGATCTCTGAAGGGAGAGACAAGACACACAGAGGGGCTGTCACAAACCACCCGAGGCATGATGTCATGACGGTGTTTCAGTAAAACCACCCGGGGCACTTTGCCATGGCGACATGAATGACACCTGACATGTGGACAGGCATGAGACCTGACACTAACAGGAGAGTAAAGAACACATCAGAACCTAGAGGTGACTAACACAGTCTAAACATTAACTTACTAACAGCCCACTAACATCAGATAAACAGATTGATCGCTTTGGATAAAATTATAAGATGGAATGTCATGTAGATTATTGATAGGTGGCCATTGGAATTACGCAAAGCTGATTCTTTCACAGTATTGGTGTGATCCATGTAAGGTCTACGGTAATTATCCTGATCTGAGTGTTTCAAAATGATAATTAAAACGATCTCAATAACACTTAAATCATTTTGATCCTCATCAGACGGCATCCCAGTTATTGATGGCCACTGTTAGCCACCATCCGTATAAGGATGTTCAAGGTTAGCGCATGCTAAAACGATTCTATAATACGTAAAAGCATCACAGGTAATCTTCACAAAATAATGCATTTCCTTCATAATATCACGGTCCGTACGCACCCATTTCCACAGTCCTTCTCCATGCTCTCTTTCTCTCTCGCTCTCTCTCCTGCCTCTATCCCTTCTCCCCCTCTCTCTCTACCTGGTCCCTCTCTCCCTCATTCTCTTACACCCTCTCTCATCTGTCTTTTTCTATCTCCCTCACTACACCCCCCCCCCCCCCTCTCTATCTCTCTCAGAGGGGGGAGCAGAGCGGCGGTATCGACTAACCATCAAATCTCCTATCTGCGCGGTGGGCCATTTCTCCCTGTCTCAGCAGTCCACACCTCCTCCATTATAGGCCATAATCTCATCTACACAGGCAAATGACCCTCAGAGAGAGGGAAGGGGTAGAGAGAAAGAGATATACCCTTTTAGGATTAAAAGAGGAGTGGATTAAAAACAGGAGGGAATTCTTAAGAACATAAAATAAATATTATCCAACTTCTTGTTGCTTTTCTCCATCCGTCTCATTCTCACCTCAATCTGCCTTTCTATCTCCCTCTGCTCTGCTCTCTCTGAGCTTGCTAACCTCCACTCCCCCTTCCACTGACCCATGACAGTGATGTCTACTTCCTGTGTTGTCTCTGTGTACTTCCTGTGTTGTCTCCGTGTACTTCCTGTGTTGTCTCCGTGTACTTCCTGTGTTGTCTCTTTCTGTCTCCCACCTTGGATCTCTACTGACCCTCAACATCTCCTGCCAACAGTTATGGTTGTCGTCGGTTACACTATTGACTGCTAAATCTTATAGGACAGTTATCAGAGAGAGAGATGGAGAGAGAGGGAAAGAGAGTGAGTGTGCGCAAGGGAGAGAGAAAGGAGATGAGGGAAAGAGAGATGAAGGAGTGAGTGAGAAAGAAAGTATGACAACATAACCAACAAAAATGGGTCACAACTCCTGCAGTTCTGTCGCACGCTGTGTATGTACATATTCAATGTTAGGCTTCGAGGGTGGTAGGCATAGCTTATCTCTTGGCAATAGTACTGTAGACTACTTTATCACTGACCTCAACCCAGAGTCTCTCCGAGCATTCAGTCAGCCCACTGACACCCCTATCAGATCATGAGGCATCAAAGCCAAATGAACTAAATACTATTAAGAAATGCTATAGATGGAAGGAATGTAGTGTGGAAACCTACCAAAAAACAATTAAGCAACACCAATATTCAATCCCTTTTTAGACAACTTCCTGGACAAAACGTTCCACTGTAATAGGTGTAAACTTGGCAGTAGAAAATCTTAACAGTATATTTGACCTCTCAGCTTCCTCTTAAATCAAAAAAAATTCAAACAGAAAACCGAAGAAAATGAACAACAATGACAAATAGTTTGGTGAAGAATGCAAAAACCGACAAGAAATTGAGAAACCTGTCCAACCAGAAAACCTAAGCCTACCCCTTCACTATTAAAAAAATAAATATAGATTCTTTTTTTTATTTTACTAGGACAAGTCAGTTAAGAACAAATTCTTATTTTCAATGACGGCCTAGGAACAGTGGGTTAACTGCCTGTTCAGGGGCAGAATGACAGATTTGTTCCTTGTACCTCCCCAATTTGAACTTGCAACCTTCCGGTTACTATTCCAACACTCTAACCACTAGGCTACCCTGCCGCCCCACACTGTAGTGAATCACTAAAACAATACAGAAATACACTACGGAAAAAGAAGGAACAGAATGTCAGAAATCGTCTCAATGTAATTTAAGAATGCATAGACTAACCACTTCTGGGAAAATTGGAAAACAATAAACAAACAACAACACGAAGAGTTATCTATCCAAAATGGAGATGTATGGGTAAACCACTTCTCCAATCTTTTTGGCCCTAAAACAAAGAACAAAGAGCAAAAAAACATATACATGATTAAATACAAATCTTAGAATCAACTATTAAAGACTATCATATTCTCAAATTACATTGAATGAACTACAGGACAAAATACAAACCTTCCAACCCAAGAAGGCCTGTGGTGTTGATGGTATCCTCAATGAAATGATACAGACAACAAATTCCAATTGGCTATACTTAAACTCTTTAACATCATCCTTAGCTCTGGCATCTTACCCAATATTTGGAACCAAGGACTGATCCACTCAATCCATAAAAGTGGAGACAAATTTGACCCCAATAACTACCGTGGAATATGCGTCAACAGCAACTTTGGGAAAATCCTCTGCATTATCATTAACAGCAGAATTGTTCATTTCCTCATTGAAAACAATGTACCGAGCAAATGTCAAATTGGCTTTTTACAAAATGACTGTATTATTGCTAGTTAGAAGCTAACCCTGACCAACGTCTTTACACAGCTAAAGGAACTATAAGCTGTAGTGCGGGTTACTACCGCATTGACATTATGGTGGCTAGTAGCTAGCCATCCCCATAATGTAAATTGTTGGGTATTGCTAAAAGTGAAATGAATGAACTTTGTGAAGATAAAATATATAAATCATTTTGAGACCAGGGATTTTTAGGTATGTGCATGATCTTTTTTTGGCTTGCTTATTACCTATCTATATCTGGTTGGATCACTGAGTTTCGAATAATAGCCTAAACAAAACTTAAAAGGCTGGAAGCATCTTGCCAAATGTGCCTACCACTTATCAGAGCCGTTCAGAACGGTCTCCAAAAGCGCTTTGGAGAAATGATGGAGGAGCCACAGCTTATTTCTGCTGCAATCGTTCTGCCAACGTTCAATATGTCTTGGACTGACAAAGCTGATGTCATCACAGCCGCTATGCTTTCTTTACTCCAAATGGTTTGAACCTCATTGTCCATATGATGATGTCTTTTGGTCTTTGAGTCTTTTCTTTAATTGGTTGTTTTTCTTGTGTTTTTCATTATTTAAGTTGTGTTACAGGTGCTGGACCATAACCTTTGCGTGTCATTTTTTGGGGTACAGCCAGACATGGACTCACCTCAACATTAGAGAATTTGTTAGGTCTGAATGTATTTGAACAAGTCAAATTAATCTCAGTATCTGAGAATAACAAGAGTGGAAGTCTGTTAGAGCTATTGCAATGCCAATAATATGATTGTGTTGCCAGCCACATACAACAGAGTTTGCTGAAACACTGAATAGTTGAATGTTGTGTTGTTTCCAATGTACAGGTTTGGCATACATGAAGAATCAGCTTGACACAATCACACAGGACAAGACTGAGCATCTAAGGCAGCATTCATCTGATGAAGAGGACTTCTTCTCATCACTGACAACCAAACGATCAGAAGGTACAGGGGAGCTGGATGGGTATCTTGCTAGTCCATTGGACAAAATTGTTTACCACATTTAGTTTCTGTACATAAAGAAGTTCTCCCTCAAATTCAACACAGGCCTGCCTGCATCTGCCGCCTCTGAGCGTATTTTTAGCTGTGCTGGACTACTCTTCACTGCAAAGCGAGCCAGGATAGACTCAATTAACTTAGAAAATCAGCTCCTACTGAAACGGAATGGCAAATTCAGAGAGAAGTGAAGTGAGTTAAGTGTTCGATAGATAGTTCCACAAAAAATATGCCTTTTGAACATTTGTATATCAGCTGTGCTGGATCTTATCTGGTGTTTTATGAAACATTTAGCCTGTCACGCGTTACATGTAAACAATATTACATATAGAGTTGTATATAGAAAAGTACATTTTTTATATATTCATTTGTTAGTGAAGCTTGCATTCAATTGCCACACCCTTTTCACATGAACTTCCATTCTTGTAAAAGGAGAATAAAAATGACCATCAAAATGGCCTGGCTCTCAAGAGAAGACACAAAATGAGGTGGAAACTGAGCTGCACTTCCTAACCTCCTGCCAAATGTATGACCATATTAGAGACACACACTGTATTCCCTCTGATTACACAGATCCACAACGAATTAGAAAACAAACCCAATTTTGATAAACTGACATATCTACTGAGTGAAATATCACAGTAGCAATATTGTAGCAATATTGTTGACCTGTTGCCACAAGAAAAGGTCAACCAGTGAAGAACAAACACCTTTGTAAATACAATCCATATTTATGTTTATTTTCCATTTTGTACTTTAACTACTTGCACAGGGTGTGGGTCAAAATCAAAAGTAACCGTCAGTATCTGGTGTGGCCACCAGCTGCATTAAGTACTGCAGTCCATCTCCTCCTCATGGACTGCACCAGATTTGCCAGTTCTTGCTGTGAGACGTTACCCCACTCTTCCATCAAGGCACCTGCAAGTTCCCGGACATTTCTGGGGGGAATGGCCCTAGCCCTCACCCTCTGATCCAACAGGTCCCAGACGTGCTCAATGGGATTGAGATCCGGGCTCTTTGCTGGCCATGGCAGAACACTGACATTCCTGTCTTGCAGGAAATCACGCACAGAATGAGCAGTATGGCTGGAGGCATTGTCATGCTGGAGGGTCATGTCAGGATGAGCCTGCAGGAAGGGTACCACATGAAGGAGGAGGATGTAACTCACAGCATTGCGATTGCCTGCAATGACAACAAGCTCAGTCCGATGATGCTGTGACACACCACCCCAGACACCCATCCATTGGGGCGGCAGGGTAGCCTAGTGGTTAGAGCGTTGGACTAGCAGCCGAAAGGTTGCAAGTTCAAATCCCCAAGCTGTCGTTCTGCCCCTGAACAGGCAGTTAACCCACTGTTCCTAGGCCGTCATTGAAAATAAAAATGTATTTTCAATTAACATAATACATATTATGGGCTTTTGGATGGGTGTTCTTAAGGTGATTCCACAGGTTGGTGGTATTTTTTGATTTGGCCGTTGCTGAACCCATGCTTACATCTTTACCACAAATAAGACACCTTGCTTTCCCTGGTGCCAATTCCATGTAATAGTCCCACACTGGTGCTCTGCTTTTCTCTGCCATCTCTAAAACACACACACTCGCTCTGAAGTGACAATGATACTGAAGAGTCTGCTTAGGAGACAAATACTCTCAACTGTTTGAATAAAAATAGAGTTTAATTTACCTGTGATGAATGTTGAAAACAAAAACTATAATTTCTATATGCAGGAAATCCTATTTTAATAATGGGCATGGTAAGAATTGACTACCAAAGTGCGAGACATAATTCCCATGACGCCTTCTAGCAAAATCTGAAAAGCGGTTCCTTCATTAATTTATTCCATAGGATATTTTTAGATTCACTTAAAATAAGGTCTGTGTTTCGTGTAGGCTTACACCTCCTTGCCAATTTTATGACTGTGTAGATATCCATAGGACAAGGTAACTCTGATCAATGTTGGCTAAATACAAACGAAGATTTTAAAAAAAATTGTTGAGTGGATTTATGAAAATGGGTTGACAAACGTTACCTTATCCTAGTGAGATTTACACGGGTATCTATAACGGTTTTCCTCCTGGGAAGGAGAAGCGGACCAAAACGCAGCGTGGTTAGGGTTAAACATCTTTAATAAGACGAATACTGGGAAAAACACTACAAATATACAAAACAATAAATGTGAAAACCGAAACAGTCCTGTGTGGTGAAACAAACACAGACACGGAAACAACCACCCACAAAACCCAACACAAAACAGGCTACCTAAATATGGTTCCCAATCAGAGACAATGACTAACACCTGCCTCTGATTGAGAACCATATCAGGCCCAAACACAAACAGACAAACTAGACATCCAACATAGAATGCCCACTCAGATCACACCCTGACCAAACAAAACATAGAAACATACAAAGCAAACTATGGTCAGGTTGTGACAGTACCCAGGTGACAGGTGGGAGACTCCGGCAGCGCTGGAGAGGAGGAAGGCTCCGGTAACGCTGGACAGGCGGGAGAGGAGGAAGGCTCTGGCAGCGCTGGACAGGCGGGACTACCTGTAGGGATGGTGCGTGGTGCCGGCACTGGTGGTACTGGGCCGAGGACACGCACCTCAGGGCGAGTGCGGGGAGCTGCCACCGGAGGGCTGATGCGTGGAGGTGGTACCGGATAGACCGGACCGTGCAGGCGCACTGGAGCTCTTGAGCACCGAGCCTGCCCAACCTTACCTGGTTCAATGCTCCCGGTCGCCCTGCCAGTGCGGCGAGGTGGAATAGCCCGCACTGGGCTATGCAGGCGAACCGGGGACACCATACGCAAGGCTGGTGCCATGTAAGCCGGCCCAAGGAGACGCACTGGAGACCAGATGCGTAGAGCCGGCTTCATGGCACTTGGCTCGATGCCCACTCTAGCCCGGCCGATACCGGACTATGCACCCGCACTGGGGACACCGTGCGCTCCACAGCATAACACGGTGCCTGCCCGGTCTCTCTCGCCCTCCGATAAGCACAGGAAGTTGGCTCAGGTCTCCTACCTGGCTTCGCCATACTTAGATATAGATTAAATAAAGGTGTGTAAAACATTTTTTTTTAAATCGGCTCCCAAAAATACTGATTTCCGATTGTTATGAAAACTTGAAATCGGCCCTAATTAATCGGTCGACCTCTAGTCTGTGAGCTGTTAGTGTCTTAACAACCGTTCTGAGAGTGCAATGTTTACTGTTCATTTTTGTTTATTTCACATTGCCAAAGCAAGTGAAGTAGATAATAAACAATGTTAACATATGTTTCCCATGCCAATAAAGCCCTTAAATTGAATTGAAATTGAATTGAGAGAGAAGGAAAGAGAGCGAGTGAGAGAGGGAGAGCCTCAGACAGAGGGATATTGTAGAAAGAGGGAGAGAGTCCCCAGCCCAGAGAGGCTGAGTGCTGTAGGATAGGGTCCATGTCGGCAGAGGAACTGTCTGTTGGCAGCCATAACTCCTGGCAAACGAGCCTTTTGATCCCTCGCCTCCTACGCCCTTTATGGGTGCTTGGGGAGACAATGGGGCGATGCAGACCCACTCCTCACCCCTCCTTCGCACGCATACACACACACACAGCTGGATCATAGTGGCATGGGAGTCCCCATAAAGCCAAGGTTAATACTTATTTCTGTCCATCCATCACCGAGGAACAGAGAGGGAGGGGGGATCACTCTGTTCACTTACTGCAATGATAGACCGCTCTCAGCCGTGTGTGTGTGTGTGTGTGTGTGTGTGTGTGTGTGTGTGTGTGTGTAACAGTGTGAAAAGGCCAAATATTGCATATTTTCTGATAGTTTCCAAACGAGGGGCGATCTTTCTTTCACTCAACGAGAAGTCATTAGTCAAACAGAGAGGTCAGTAGCCATGGTGACAATGACATGGTCAGAGATATTTGATTTGACAGAGATGACTGACCGGTGTGTGTGTGTGCGTGCATTTGAGAACAAATTCTGATCCTGTCAGAATCACATTGCCATCCATATTCAGATGAGTTCTGTCTCATGGACACAGCCTCATGTATTCGACTATGATTACTACAAGTTTAGATAGCTGGCTAGACTTAGTTACCCATCTAAAATATTTTAGTTGACATGTGCTAAATGAGTGACTGACATAACAAAATAAAAAACTGCTGATGCACAACCAAATTGCTAAATTCCACCTATTCTAACATTGTCACGCCCTGACCGTAGAGAGCTTTTTATGTCTCTATTTTGGGTTGGTCAGGGTGTGATTTGGGTGGGCAATCTATGTTCTTTTTCTATGTTTTGTATTTCTTTGTTTTGGCCGGGTATGGTTCTCAATCAGGGACAGCTGTCTATCGTTGTCTCTGATTGGGAACCATACTTAGGTACAGTGCCTTGCGAAAGTATTCGGCCCCCCTGAACTTTGCGACCTTTTGCCACATTTCAGGCTTCAAACATAAAGATATAAAACGGTATTTTTTTGTGAAGAATCAACAACAAGTGGGACACAATCATGAAGTGGAACGACATTTATTGGATATTTCAAACTTTTTTAACAAATCAAAAACTGAAAAATTGGGCGTGCAAAATTATTCAGCCCCTTTACTTTCAGTGCAGGAAACTCTCTCCAGAAGTTCAGTGAGGATCTCTGAATGATCCAATGTTGACCTAAATGACTAATGATGATAAATACAATCCACCTGTGTGTAATCAAGTCTCCGTAAAAATACACCTGCACTGTGATAGTCTCAGAGGTCCGTTAAAAGCGCAGAGAGCATCATGAAGAACAAGGAACACACCAGGCAGGTCCGAGATACTGTTGTGAAGAAGTTTAAAGCCGGATTTGGATACAAAAAGATTTCCCAAGCTTTGAACATCCCAAGGAGCACTGTGCAAGCGATAATATTGAAATGGAAGGAGTATCAGACCACTGCAAATCTACCAAGACCTGGCCGTCCCTCTAAACTTTCAGCTCATACAAGGAGAAGACTGATCAGAGATGCAGCCAAGAGGCCCATCATCACTCTGGATGAACTGCAGAGATCTACAGCTGAGGTGGGAGACTCTGTCCATAGGACAACAATCAGTCGTATATTGCACAAATCTGGCCTTTATGGAAGAGTGGCAAGAAGAAAGCCATTTCTTAAAGATATCCATAAAAAGTGTTGTTTAAAGTTTGCCACAAGCCACCTGGGAGACACACCAAACATGTGGAAGGTGCTCTGGTCAGATGAAACCAAAATTGAACTTTTTGGCAACAATGCAAAACGTTATGTTTAGGAGAGTTTTTTTTCCCTCTGGTTGCACATGTGACATGCTGGTAAAAATGTGGTAAAACTGATTTAAGTTTAACTGCATTAAAGTCCCCGGCCACTAGGAGTGCCGCTTCTGGTTGAGCATTTTCTTCTTTGCTTATGGCCCTATAGCGTTGGTTGAGAGCAGTCTTTGTGCCAGCTTCGCATTGGGGTGGATAATAGACGGCTTTGAATAATACAGATGAGAACTCTCTTGGTAGATAGTGTGGTCGACAGCTTATCATTAGGTCCTCTACAGACGAGCAATACCTCGAGACTTCTTTAATATTAGACATCGTGCACCAGCTGTTATTGACAAATAGATACACACCACCCACCCTTCATCGTACCAGAGGTAGCGTCTCTGTTCTGCCGGTGCATGGAAAATCACACCAGCTTTATATTGTCAATTTCTTCGTTCAGCCACGTCTCGGTGACGTTACAGTTTTTAATGTCACGTTGGTAAGATAATCTTAATAGTAGGTCATCAATTTTATTTTCTAATGATTGCACATTAGCAAGATTGGACTGGAAGGCATTGGGAGTTTACTCGCTCGCCTACGGATTCTCAGAAGGATCCCCGATCTGCGTCTCCTTTTCCGGCGTTTTTTCTTCACGCAAAAGGCGTGGATATGGGCCTGTTTCTGTGAAAGCAGGATATCCTTCTCGTCGGACTCGTTTAAGGAAAAAGTTTATTCCAGTCCGCAGTGAGTAATCGTTTTTCTGATGTCCAGAAGTTATTTTCAGTCATAAGAGACGGTAGCAGCAACATTATGTACACAATACGTTTGAAAATAAGTTACACAAAACGCATTAAAAAAAATCTAATTGCACAATTGGTTGGGAGAATGTAAAACGTCAGCCATGTTCTTCTGCTCCATCTTTTGTTGTTTTCAAATATACTGCCAAGCCTCTGTCGTGTCTTTGGCTATGCCGGATTAAGTGATATGACATGCTATTCTATAAAATAATTTCTCTGTAATTAATATTACCTGATTAAGCTAATCAGGTAGATCATTAACTAGAAAGTCAGGGCACCACTAAATAATGTTTATAGAGCTGTTATCTTCCAAATAAACTCTTAAAGACCTAGTAATTTTTTACATCAGTAGCAGTCAATATTTAATCAAGTCTCATCTGAAAGTTGTAAATTCTTGGTTATCTTCACGAAACCTGGCTAACAAGTTGAATCAGCAATACAACATTTGGTTTAATTATTTATTTACTAAATACCTAAATAATCACACAGAATTACATCTACACAGAATGGATCATACGTTGATTACAAATTATGTCATAAAAACAACTTCCCTGGTGGACAGGCTGGTTTCACAAAGGAAAGGGGGTTGGGTTTGAATGAAAGAGCGGGAAGACTGAGGAACAAAGGGAGAAGCTAGGTCTCTATCGGGCCGTAGGCAGCTACTCTATCGTAAATACAGAATTTTATGCATTCTAAATAACCGCCCATTTGGAAAAGGAAAATGCAATAAATATTTACTCTGAGCTGCGCTTCGATCGGTTGGTAGTAGATGGGATGCCGGGTTGTCCAGCATGGATCACTGGTCCTCTGAAGACTGTCTAGTGGTGAACTGGAGCGTGGTAGGATGGATACTCTGTTCGTCCTCTCCTAGCCCACGTTTAGCAGGCGGAGGGGGTAGCACTTATTTAGTGAATAAGAGTTCAAAGTTCATACCAAGTTGCTATACTTTAAGCTTGTGCTATATTCTGGCTGGTATAGTCGAAATTCATCCTTTCATGTAGGTCGTCACCTTCACATTGAAATTCGATGCCAATTTTGTTAGGTTCTTGCTGATGTTGGCTTAGTTCTGTAGGTGGTCTTTGTCCTTTCAACGTGGGGACTGCCAGTCCGCACTTCCTTGGAACAGAAAGTTACATTTTCGTCAAGGGGCTTATATAGGATTGGGAGAGAGGGCCGTGTTTCATAGTTTACAACCACTGTCTGTTCACATGGGCGGGGCAACTGAGTTGGCAGAGTTTACTCTATGACAAACCGTTCTCTCATTAAGAAGCTAAATAAATGTAATCTTTTCACAAATAGTTTCATATTTAAACGTTTAAATTGCACAACAATTCCATGTGAAATGTGATAACTATAATGTGTAGACTTTCCAAGATACAGTTTGTCATCCTATCATTAGTAATAATGTCTCAGATGACAACTGATCTGACATCATATTCTTTAAAACCTCTTGAAGCAAGGGGGCAGTATTTTGATGTTTGGATAAAAAACATTCCCAAAGTAAACTGCCATTTCTCAGGCCCAGAAGCTAGAATATGCATATAATTGGCAGATTACACTCCTTCCGTGGCCTCCAACTGCTCTTAAACGCTAGTAAAACCAAATGCAAGCTTTTCAACCGTTCGCTGCCTGCACCCGCACGCCCGACTAGCATCACCACCTTGGATGCTTCCGACCTAGAATATGTGGACATCTATAAGTACCTAGGTGTCTGGCTAGACTGTAAACTCTCCTTCCAGACTCATATCAAACATCTCTAATCTAAAATCAAATCTAGAGTCGGCTTTCTATTCCGCAACAAAGCCTCCTTCACTCACGCCGCCAAACTTACCCTAGTAAAACTGACTATCCTACCGATCCTCGACTTCGGCGAGGTCATCTACAAAATAGCTTCCAATACTCTACTCAGCAAACTGGATGCAGTTTATCACAGTGCCATCCGTTTTGTTACTAAAGCACCTTATACCACCCACCACTGCGACCTGTATGCTCTAGTCGGCTGGCCCTCGCTACATATTCGTCGCCAGACCCACTGGCTCCAGGTCATCTACAAGTCCATGCTAGTTAAAGCTCCGCCTTATCTCAGTTCACTGGTCACGATGGCCACACCCACCCGTAGCACACGCTCCAGCAGGTGTATCTCACTGATCATCCCTAAAGCCAGCACCTCATTTGGCCGCCTTTCGTTCCAGTTCTCTGCTGCCTGTGACTGGAACGAATTGCAAAAATCGCTGAAGTTGGAGACTTTAATCTCCCTCACCAACTTCAAACATCTGCTATCTGAGCAGCTAACCGATCGCTGCAGCTGTACATAGTCTATCGGTAAATAGCCCACCCAATTTTACCTACCTCATCCCCATGCTGTTTATATTTATTTAATTTTGTGTTCTTTTGCACAGCAGTATCTCTACCTGTACATGACCATCTGATAATTTATCACTCCAGTGTTAATCTGCAAAATTGTAATTATTCGCCTACCTCCTCATGCCTTTTGCACACAATGTATATAGACTCCTGTTTACTCCATGTGTAACTCTGTGTTGTCTGTTCACACTGCTATGCTTTATCTTGGCCAGGTCACAGTTGTAAATAAGAACTTGTTCTCAACTAGCCTATCATGCGCACGACACAGGAACGAGACCTTTTCTCTCTCTCCTATTGAAAAGGCTACCTTCCGGTTGAAATATTATCGATTATTTATTGTAAAAACAACCTGAGGATTGATTATAAAATACGTTTGACATGTTTCCACGAACTTTACGGATACTATTTGGAATTTTCATCTGCCCGTCCTGACCTGCACAAGCCTGTGGATTACTCAACAAAATGCGCCAACCAAATGAAGGTTTTTGGATATAAAAATAATCTTTATTGAATAAAACAAACATTTATTGTGTAACTGGAAGTCTCGTGAGTGCAAACATCCGAAGATCATCAAAGGTAAGCGATTAATTTTATTGCTTTTCTGATTTTCGTGACCAATCTACTTTGCTGCTAGCTGTTTGTAATGTTTTGTCTACTGTCTACTGAGAGCTATCCTACACTTGGTTTGCTTTCGCTGTAAAGCTTTTTTGAAATCTGACACGCCAGGTGGATTAACAACAAGCTAAGCTTTGTTTTGGTATATTGCACTTGTGATTTCATGAAAAATGTAATATTTTTAGTAATTTAATTTGAATTTGGCGCTCTGCAATTCAGCGGCTGTTGACGAAAATGATCCCACTAAAGGAATCGGTGCGTTAAATACCAACACATATTTTCAGCCGGTTGGATTACTGAAATATGGTTCCTTTCCCCACCCTTTTGGTGTTATAAGACTCTCTCTATGTTAACAGAGGACTTTCCAAGAGTCACTCTGTAGAGTAGGGAGAAAAGGGGAAAAGTAAACATAAAAGCATAAACCTCCCCCCATCAGGCCAGCGTCATGACATCTCCATTGAAATCATAGAAAAATAGATAATAAAATAGACATGACAATTTAAGTTGACATTTGAAGGTGTGTTTACGTATTTTATTTTTAAGAAGTAAAAAAATAGTTTGACAACACAGTAAACTTTGAAATTCTATCAAATTCAGCTGTTTATCTTTTCCAGTGGTATGGTGGGCATGTAAAATTGATAAACTTTGAGCACCTTTATTTCCTGAATTATTTTGGCATTCAGGTCTAAAGAGTCACGTTCTGACCGTTTCTTCCATGGGCAAACATGTATGGAAACGTTTGTTTAAATCAAAAGTGATGCTCTCAAAAAGTGATTGAATTCAAAATATTTTACACAATAATGGCTGAGTGTATTGCTGTATGGATGAATGTATCAATCTGGTAAAATTGTATTTTCTATCCAGTACCACCAGGTACTAGTGCATCAACGCTGGGACCCAGAGACTGAACAACAGCTTCTATCTCAAGGCCATCAGACTGTTAAACAGCCATCACTAACATAAAGCAGCTGCTGCCAACATACTGACTCAAATCTCTGGCCACTTTTAATACATTTAAAAAGTGGATTTAATGAAGGTATCACTAGTCACTTTAAATAACGCCGCTTTAATAATGTCTACATACCCTACATTACTCATCTCATATGTATATACTGTACTCTATACCATCTATTGCATCTTGCCTATGCTGCACGGCCATCGTTCATCCATATATTTATATGTACGCATTCTAATTCATTCTAATTCATCCCTTTACACTTGTGTGTATTAGGTAGTCGTTGTGAATTTGTTAGATTACTTGTTAGATTACACCTTATCTCAGCTCAATGGTCACCATAGCAGCACCCACTCGTAGCACGCGCTCCAGCAGGTATATCTCACTGGTCTCCCCCAAAGCCAATTCCTCCTTTGGTCGTCTTTCCTTCCAGTTCTCTGCGGCCAATGACTGGAATGAACCGCAAAAATCTCTGAAGCTGGAGACTCATATCTCCCTCACTAGCTTTAAGCACCAGCTGTCAGAGCAGCTCACAGATCACTGCACCTGTACATAGCTGATCTGTAAAGAGTACATCTATCTACCTACCTCATCCCCATACAGTATTTATTTTGCTCCTTTGCACCCCAGTATCTCTACTTGCACATTCATCTTCTGCACATCTACCATTCCAGTGTTTAATTGCTATATTGTAATTACTTCGCCACCATGACCTATTTATTTCATTAACTTACCTCATTTGCACTCACTGTACATAGACTTTTTGTTTTATTTTGTTCTGCTGTATTATTAACTGTATGTTTTGTTTATTCCATGTGTAACTCTGTGTTGTTGTATGTGTCGACTTGCTACGCTTTATCTTGGCCAGGTCGCAGTTTTAAATGAGAACTTGTTCTCAACTAGCCTACCTGGTTAAATAAAGGTGAAATAAATCAATAAAAGATGTTGCTGCATTGACGGAACTAGAAGCACAAGCATTTTGCTACACTCACATTAACATCTGCTAACCATGTGTATGTGACCAATACTTTTTGATTTGATATAAAACCTGTGTGGTGACTTGTCACATTTAGACAGGGACCTCCCTCTCCTCCCCTTCTACTCCTCCCTCTCTAGCCCCCAGCCAGTTTCAGCCAGTGATAGGGGAGTGGGGGTGTCCCAGGATGTGTGTGTGTGTGTGTGTGCGCGTGTGTCAGAGAGGTTAAATAGTCTGTCTCCCTTTAGTGCATGTTAAAGGCCCAGACAGTCTGTTAGAGCTTTAGCACCAGGTCAATCATAGATGTCCCTTTCTATTAAAGACCAGAGGTGACAGACAGAGAGGGAGGGAGGGTAGGAGGGAGGAAGGCGCGACAGACAGAAGGGGAGGAGGGATAACAGTAGCCTCATATGGTGGGTGAGGAGAGGGGGAGGCACGGAGGGAGAAAAAGAGTAGTCTTCCACATTCATGGCCTGTGTCAGCTGGCCTGTGTGTGTGTGATGATGGTGAATCTCTCACCATGATGAATCTATCATGACACCAGCAGTGCCTCTCTCGTTCTCTCTCCCTGACTCTGTCTCTCTCTCAACAAAGGATGGCTCCATCATGGCTATATCATGGCTCCATCATGGCTGGGACATGGCTCCATCAGGGCTGTGTCATGTGTCACAGCTAAACCACAGATGCCATGCAGGGTGAGACCATTGTTGACCTCTGTCACCTGTCCCCTCCTCCACTCAGGAGCCATCACTCCCCAGGACTATCGAGCGTGTCTATCTAAATCACCTACACTGTGTGTGTGTGTGTGTGCTACTATGGTAGAGCATTGCAGAATATGGCTGCTGCCAGGAGATACAGGAGAAAATAGCATTACCATGCTGTGTTGTACCTTTTCAACCATTTTCCATTCCTCACAATCCCTGCATGTCAAACTGAAGACACATACCTTTAAACAACAGTAATCCATAGGAATGTTTAAGTGTAACATTTTGAATGTTGGAAGAGCTCCCTCCCTATCTTATGTATTTGTGTGTGTGTGGCTTTTAGATGATCAGGTGTGACGGCTGGCCAGCCGTTGTCCCGTCAGCCTTTTACCGTGACGATTGGAGGTGATCCCTGTCCCCTCTTAGTGTCAGGCCGTGTGACAGGCATCTCTTGGCAACCACCAGAGTGGACAGGACAGAGAGGGTGTGTGAATGTGTGTGTGTGTGTCTCAAGTGCAGGACCGTAGTAAAGGTCAGCAGGTCACATGGTTGTAGACTGATTCTAAGGGACACACTGCCACGGCCACTCAGCTGGCCCCACTACACACACACACTTGCCTGGTCTAGCAGGCAAGTGTCTGTCTGTCTGTCTGTCAGACAGAAAGGAGAGGATGTGGTGGAGGGAGGAGGAGCCGGACTGCCAGTCCATTTCCTGTGTCTGAGGAAGAGCATTAGACCAACGACAATGTCATGGCCAATCACCTTCACTACTGTCACCTGACAGAGAGAGGAAAGAGCGAGAGAGCTATAGTACGAGAGAGAGAGAGAGACAGAACCCTTACCTTTAGATTATTCTTCCCCTCATTCTCCATCTCATTGAGTCTGACAATGCTCTTTGAACTATTTACACTGTCCTCCCCTCTCCTTCCTTTCTCCTTTCTTCCTCTTTATTTCTCTCCTCCCTCTCTCCTCTCAGCCCCTCTCCTCCCTCTGTCCATGCCAGCTCATTGATCTCTGTCAGTATTGAATGTCAGAGACACGTACAAAGATGCTTTTCGCTCCCCATTAATAATTCACACTGGCTGAATCATCAATAATAATTCTCACAGAGCAATCATTCAGCTTTACCACCACTCTGTCTGCCTCTTTCTCTCTCTCTCTCTCTCTCTCTTTGTCTTTCTCTCTCTCTCTCTTTCTCTCTCTGTCTCTCTCTCTCTCTGTCTTCCTCTCTCCCTCTCCTCACCTGCATTCGTATATTGTCCAATCTGAACCCGAAGTATCAGTATCACCCACTACTGAATGTTATTTTCAGTCGTATTAGTAGGTACCTTGACCACTTACTGTATTGTTCTTCCTGTGAGGATTGGAGACCGTAGACTCCATTGACAAATAGAAGGCTCTGAAATGTTTTTAAAGGCAATCCAAAAAGCCTTTTTATATTTAATCAATGATGTGCTCTTCTCTCTGAGATCCTAACTCAAGCCTTGTCAATCTCTCTTCAAAAATGAATGAGGTGGGAGCATGTCACAGTTCGGCCCATAGTTCAATTAATCTTTTCCCTAATAGACACGGTGGAGGGGAAGAGAAAGATAGAGCGAACCAGCTACTCTTAATGTACATGTAAAACTCTACAGTGGGTCCATGCCAAGTGTAAGTGGTTGAGTGATATTGGCAAATGGAGGGAAGAGGGGACTGATGGGATGGAGAGAGGGAAGGAGAGAAAGCATCAGATTTAGGCATTTTCTTTAATGTTATAAGAGCTTATTGATATTTGATTTTCGCCCTGGGCCGGCAGTTGCTGAGGCAGCTCCTTTTCCCTCCGTCTTTTACGGGTGAGAGATGTGGTTCTCATCCCATTCCATCCACACTCGGACAATCAGCTGTAAAACCGTCCCATGGGAACGCCGTCCAAGGCAGTGTGTGGGCCTGGAGGTGTGAATGTGTGGGCTGTGAGCAATGAGAGATGGGTAATTTTGGGTCCAGTTTAAAGTCTCACACTATCTTATATCTGAGAGTATTTCTCCTCCAAAGGATGAAGTCCCTCTCCTAGGGAAATATGTCTGTGAAGGATCAGAATAAGAGATCATCTTATATCAGCAGCTTTAGAGTGATAGTGTGAACTGTGAAAAATGCCTGTGATTGCTCGGTGAGATGGTCTGGAGTGGACAGCTGTGAAGGAGTGGTTCCACCCTCATACAAACCCTGGTCTGTCCCACTCACACAATCCTCTCTGTCTATGATAGAGTCCATTCACTGTACACTACCTACCAATCAGAGAGCTCTAACCCTCTTTGAAAAGGATAGAACACCCAATAGAACCTATACAGTCCTCTTACAGTATTCCAACTCTCGCTCCCACACTCACCCCTCTCTCACACTCTGTCTTTCTCTCTCACCCACAGACTGGCTGAGAGCTCTCTCTCTCTCTGTACTGTAAATACATATAAGGACTCCTGTTTCTCATTAACCACTGGACGTTAGTACTCAGCACAGACCCTCTCCTCCCACCTCTCCTTTCTTCCTCCCCTCCCCTCTCTCCTCTCCCCATCCTCTCTTTCCCCTCTCTTCTATCCCATGATGCCTTTTATTGAAGCTGCTTGTCAACAACCCTCTCAGGGATCAATCCCTGTTTTCTCAACATCTCCCCAGAGGCTCTACGGAATATCAGGAAGTACATACTGCAACCTCAGTTTTCCCATTCACATTGATTTACAGATGTGTTATATAATATTGTCATCAAAGAGCACCTTAAAAAGACTTAGGGTTCCCTTAAATGTCCCAGTATTGGTGAGGTTACAGAGAGACTAGTGAGGAGACGCCCATCTTCCCCTCACTGGTAAAGGGCTTAAGTAGGTCAAATGGTTTTGTTCCTGTGTCAAGTCTCACAGTGTCACAGAGTTACTTTTTAAGTGTGCCTTGAATGTCAAAGATACAATTAATTATCATAAAAGAAAACAGAAAATAGAAGATTATTTCAATTTGAGTTAAGGAGAAATGGTGTGTGACACTGCTTGCTAAGCTAAAGCGCTCTCCTTCTCTGTCTGTGGCCACAGAGAGCTCACTGGAATCTCTGAAATGCTGATTTGCACATTTTAAGAAGGGTTATCTGAAACCACCCAAAGCTGGGACAGTGAAAGGGGCTTGTTTGATCCTCTCTATTTAAGCTGAAATACGATAAATAGACGCAATACATATATATCTGTCTTTTGTTCACTTGTGTGAGTCTATTAATACAGTAGTATAACCCTAAAACCTTCGGGCTATGTGGAGATTGTTGCTTGTAGTACAATAGTAGCCTTCTGCTTCTGTGTGCCCTCAGCTGTGAAGGTAAGTTCAAGCAGAGGATATAGCCAGGTGCTGTCCATGGTCCTGTTCTTGACCTCTCTAGCCCTCTGGTGTTGTCTGTGATAGAGGTCGACCAATTAATCGGAATGGCCGATTTCAAGTTTTCATAACGAACGGAAATCAGAATCTTTGGACGCCCGATTTTGCTGATTTTTATTTATTTATTTAATTAGATTTTTTTTACAACTTTATTTAACGAGCCACGTCAGTTAAGAACACATTCTTATTTTCAATGACGGCCTAGGAACGGTGGGTTAACTGCCTTGTTCAGGGGCAGAACGACAGATTTTTACCTTGTCAGCTCAGGGATTCAATCTTGCAACCTTACGGTTAACTAGTCCAACGCTCTAACCACCTGCCTCACGAGGAGCCTGCCTGCTACGCGAATGCAGTAAGAAGCCAAGGTAAGTTGCTAGCTAGCATTAAACTCATCTTATAAAAAACAATCAATCAATCATAATCACTAGTTATAACTACACATGGTTGATGATATTACTAGTTTATCTAGCGTGTCCTGCGTTGCATCGATGCAGTGCGCATTCGCTGCAGTCGTTGCAGTCGTTGCTCCAACGTGTACCTAACCATAAACATCAATGCCTTTCTTACAATCAATACACAGAAGTTTATATTTTTAAACATTCATATTTAGCTTATATTAACCAGGTGAAATTGTGTCACTTCTCATGCGTTCATTGCACGCAGAGTCAGGGTATATGCAACAGTTTGGGCCGCCTGGCTCATTGCGAACCAATTTGCCAGAATTTTTACGTAATTATGACATAACATTGAAGGTTGTGCAATGTAACAGCAATATTTGGACTTATGGATGCCACCCGTTAGATAAAATACAGAACGGTTCCGTATTTCACTGAAAGAATAAAGGTCTTGTTTTCGAGATGATAGTTTCCGGATTCGACCATATTAAAGACCTAAGGCTCGTATTTCTGTGTGTTATTATGTTATAATTAAGTCTATGATTTGATAGAGCAGTCTGACTGAGTGATGGTAGGCACCAGCAGGCTCGTAAGCATTCATTCAAACAGCACTTTTGTGCGTTTTGCCAGCAGCTCTTCGCAATGCTACAAGCATTGCGCTGTTTATGACTTCAAGCCTATCAACTCCCGAGACTAGGCTGGTGGAACCGATGTGAAATGGCTAGCTAGGTAGCGGGGTGTGCGCTAATAGCGTTTCAAACGTCACTCTCTCTGAGACTTGGAGTAGTTGTTCCCCTTGCTCTGCATGGGTAACGCTGCTTTGAGGGTGGCTGTTGTTGATGTGTTCCTGGTTCGAGCCCATGTAGCGGCGAGGAGAGGGATGGAAACTATACTGTTACACTGGTAATACTGAAGTGCCTATAAGTACATCCAATAGTCAAAGGTATATGAAATACAAATCGTATAGAGAGAAATAGTCCTATAATTCCTATAATAACTACAACCTAAAACTTCTTACCTGGGAATATTGAAGACTCATGTTAAAAGGAACCACCAGCTTTCATATGTTCTCATGTTCTGAGCAAGGAACTGAAACGTTAGCTTTCTTACATGGCACATATTGCACTTCTACTTTAATCTCGAACACTTTGTTTTTGCATTATTTAAACCAAATTGAACATGTTTCATTATTTATTTGAGGCTAACTTGATTTTATTGATGTATTATATTAGGTTAAAATAAATGTTCATTCAGTATTGTTGTAATTGTCATTATTACAAATCAAATTTTAAAAATCGTCTGATTAATCGGTATCGGCTTTTTTTTGGGGGTCCCCCAATAATCGGTATAGGCGTTGAAAAATCATAATCGGTCGAGCTCTAGCCCTCTGGTGTTGTCTGTGATAATGGTCTCTCTAGCCCTCTGGTGCTGTCTGTGATAATGGTCTCTCTAGCCCTCTGGTGTTGTCTGTGATAATGGTCTCTCTAGCCCTCTGGTGCTGTCTGTGATAATGGTCTCTCTAGCCCTCTGGTGCTGTCTGTGATAATGGTCTCTCTAGCCCTCTGGTGTTGTCTGTGATAATGGTCTCTCTAGCCCTCTGGTGCTGTCTGTGATAATGGTCTCTCTAGCCCTCTGGTGCTGTCTGTGATAATGGTCTCTCTAGCCCTCTGGTGTTGTCTGTGATAATGGTCTCTCTAGCCCTCTGGTGCTGTCTGTGCTAATGGTCTCTCTAGCCCTCTTGTGCTGTCTGTGATAATGGTCTCTAGCCCTCTGGTGCTGTCTATGATAATGGTCTCTCTAGCCCTCTGGTGTTGTCTGTGATAATGGTCTCTAGCCCTCTGGTGCTGTCTATGATAATGGTCTCTAGCCCTCTGGTGCTGTCTGTGATAATGGTCTCTAGCCCTCTGGTGCTGTCTGTGATAATGGTCTCTCTAGCCCTCTGGTGCTGTCTGTGATAATGGTCTCTAGCCCTCTGGTGCTGTCTGTGATAATGGTCTCTCTAGCCCTCTGGTGCTGTCTGTGATAATGGTCTCTCTAGCCCTCTGGTGTTGTCTGTGATAATGGTCTCTCTAGCCCTCTGGTGCTGTCTGTGATAATGGTCTCTAGCCCTCTGGTGCTGTCTGTGATAATGGTCTCTCTAGCCCTCTGGTGTTGTCTGTGATAATGGTCTCTCTAGCCCTCTGGTGTTGTCTGTGATAATGGTCTCTCTAGCCCTCTGGTGCTGTCTGTGCTAATGGTCTCTCTAGCCCTCTGGTGCTGTCTGTGATAATGGTCTCTCTAGCCCTCTGGTGCTGTCTGTGATAATGGTCTCTCTAGCCCTCTGGTGTTGTCTGTGATAATGTTCTCTCTAGCCCTCTGGTGCTGTCTGTGATAATGGTCTCTCGCCCTCTGGTGCTGTCTGTGATAATGGTCTCTAGCCCTCTGGTGCTGTCTGTGATAATGGTCTCTCTAGCCCTCTGGTGCTGTCTGTGATAATGGTCTCTCTAGCCCTCTGGTGTTGTCTGTGATAATGGTCTCTCTAGCCCTCTGGTGCTGTCTGTGATAATGGTCTCTCTAGCCCTCTGGTGCTGTCTGTGATAATGGTCTCTAGCCCTCTGGTGCTGTCTGTGATAATGGTCTCTCTAGCCCTCTGGTGGTGCTGAACGGACAGCAACACTGTCCATTCAATGGTCTGTCTCTTTTCTACTCCCAGGGCCAGCTTCATGGTGCACTCCAGGGCCAGCTTCATGGTGCACTCCAGGGCCAGCTTCATGGTGCACTCCAGGGCCAGCTTCATGGTGCACTCCAGGGCCAGCTTCACGGTGCGCTCCAGGGCCAGCTCCAGGGCCAGCTTCACTGTGCGCTCCAGGGCCAGCTTCACAGTGCGCTCCAGGGCCAGCTCCAGGGCCAGCTCCAGGGCCAGCTCCAGGGCCAGCTCCAGGGCAAGCTCCAGGGCCAGCTCCAGGGCCTACACACTACTACTTCTTCACTACTATGTTGCCAATATTTATCTGATCCAGATTGATTGATCTTGTTACCATTTGACTTTACTAATTAAGTATATTATGATTAGATGCTAAAGACAGGTGAAATGAAATCTATTCCAAACACAGTCAAATGAAGCTATTGATGGCATAGATCCTCCAGCTCATTGATTAGAGCAGAGGTGTACTACCGTGCCCTTGTTCCACTGTATAGGTACTGAGCCTGTAGCTATTCAAATACCTCAAGCTGTTGTACATGTGATAATATACTGTAAGGATGTCTTCTTATCGAGTAACGATTGACTACTATGGTGCTCCTTTATTGAAAGCAGTTGTTAACCAATCAACATTGTTCATGTCATGATAAAAGGTTGAGCAATGGTTTTGTAATTGATGACAGTAACTATGGTCGTGTACAAATCCTCAGGCGTAAATGTTATTGTTTAGTTCCCTATGAAGATGCTGCATTCTTGGCTGTCCCTGACATCACCCTCCCAGTGTTGATAGTAAGGCCTGCCATATTTCCATGACCCCTGGGGCTATCGATTGCCCCCCACCCCCCCTCCACCCCTCGCCCTCCAGACAGTGGCAAAGCATAGCCTGCCAGAGACCCACTGAAGCCCACAGTTAAGGGATATTTAACACCTAACCTAAGAGGACACACTCACCTGTGTGTCTGTGTGTGTATGGATTGACTATGTGTCTTCATGTGTGTGTTCATACCTTTGCCTTCTACTTGTGGCATATTAGACACCATGTGAAGGAGGATAATACGTGTGTGTGTGTGTTTGTGTGTGTGTGTGTGTGCATACCATATATGAGGGCGTGGGTAATGAATATCCAACACCTAAGAGGACAAGTTCACCTGAGGCGGCTGGGGCTGACTTTCACTTCCTGTCCTTGTCGACAGATAGCTGTTTTATGTTCCAGGAGGAAGTGGCCAATCAGAATACAGTGTGCTGCTCAGCCACTAAGCCCAGGGTGAAACCAGAGAGAGTCTTTGCACTGCCACGCAACGGTTGTGTCGGCACAAAATCAGCCTCCGAATAAATGAATAATGAGAGAGATGACGAGACAGTGTTATCTCTTGTTTTATTGAAACAGCTGGAGAGCTGAAAGGGAGATAAGTGCTGTGGACACACACACACACACACTATAATAGTGTAAAAAAAAATTGAGTTACCTGGTGTCCTCATAGCTATGTCACTGACAGGACTGTAGTCTAATAGATATCTGACATGTATATACTGTAGGCAGGGTGGAAACAAGGATGCCTAAGGCCACTGGGCTCCATACTTCCACAGCAACCCCCCCCCCCCCCCCCCCCCAAAAAAAAGCACGGGCTCCATAACTTTTACATAACTGTAAAAATAGAAATGCCTGTGTGGAGTTCCCATATCCAGGTTTCAGCAGAAAATGAAGCTAGGTTGAATGAGCTGTATCCCTGAAAACTGGATGGACACTGTGGTTGGCAACTTCGCTAAGCCTACGGCCTACCAGAGTTTGATTCAGATGGTTGTGGTTGTATGGCAGGCTTCGTACCTCATTGTTATGACCCTGTAATACTGCCTTTCCTCTTCTCACACCACAAGTAGGCCTGTGGGATGGGAGGATATAGAGGTTCTGAGGCAATGAATTAAAGACTCGCGTTTATTTGATCCATAATTGATAGTCTTTATGTGAGCCGGTTTGTGACTGGAGAGCGGAGAAAGCGGGAGTCTGATCTCCCTGTTCTAGATAATAACAAACCCATCTATCTCCCTGCATGCACACCATGACGGCTGTGTGACCGCAGGTTTGATAGAGGCGAGCGCACCAACTGCCTCGCTTCCTTCTCTTGATGTTTCTCCTCTTTTCCGTTTTAATGAGCGTCAGAACAGTTTTTTTTAAAGACGAAGAGAGAGGGGGAACAGCAAAACAACAAGAAAGCAAAACCAAAAGAACAAGCATTTCTGATAAAGTGCTTACGGAGCGTTTATGCGGAGTTGTGCAGACAGCGGTTTAGCGCTGATGTAGGGCACCAGCGCACGAGGAGAAGCGCGAGAGGGTACCTCATTGATTAGGAGAGGGGGAATAGATGGAGAGGGAAAGACAGTCAGAGACAACAGAGATGGGGTCGGGTGAGACAAGAACTTCATAGGCTACAAAGATTTTGATCCCCAATGCAGTAATGTATTTTGCCTCAAATTTAAAAAAAAAAAAAATGTATATATATATATATATAAGTAGGCTGGCAGCAATTGATTAATGAATAGTTAGGCTAATAACCTAACCGTTTACACATTGCAATAGTCCATGGACTCAAATGTTTGAAAATCAATGTTTTGTCATAAAATAATAAGGTACTCTATCATGAAATGTTTTGATTCTCACCTTGCACTTATGGATTCTATGTTCTCCCTGTCTTTGCCTGTCACTCTAATGCATTCCTTTATTTTGCTCTGCAGCGGCACGGCACCCAGCCAGGAGACTGGTTTTCTCCCTCTCCGGTGATAAACGGGACATCTCACTGGCCTGTCACAACGCCGTTGTCTCTTCATTAAACTCCTGTCATTGTGGGAAAATAACTAGAGTCTCCATCTTCAACGGCTACAAAGACGGCTGAAGAGTTAGATTTTTTTCCGTTCGTGAAGAAAGAGAAAAATAAAAAAGCAGACAAACAAAAGAGTAGAGGCCTGTTCTACAAGCAGAGTATTTTGTCTCCTCAAAAGAGTAGAGGCCTATTCTACAAGCAGAGTATTTAGTCTCCTCAAAAGAGTAGAGGCCTATTCTACAAGCAGAGTATTTAGTCTCCTCAAAAGAGTAGAGGCCTATTCTACAAGCAGAGTATTTAGTCTCCTCAAAAGAGTAGAGGCCTATTCTACAAGCAGAGTATTTAGTCTCCTCAAAAGAGTAGAGGCCTATTCTACAAGCAGAGTATTTAGTCTCCTCAAAAGAGTGGAGGCCTATTCTACAAGCAGAGTATTTAGTCTCCTCAAAAGAGTAGAGGCCTATTCTACAAGCAGAGTATTTAGTCTCCTCAAAAGAGTAGAGGCCTGTTCTACAAGCAGAGTATTTAGTCTCCTCAAAAGAGTAGAGGCCTGTTCTACAAGCAGAGTATTTAGTCTCCTCAAAAGAGTAGAGGCCTATTCTACAAGCAGAGTATTTTGTCTCCTCAAAAGAGTAGAGGCCTGTTCTACAAGCAGAGTATTTTGTCTCCTCAAAAGAGTAGAGGCCTATTCTACAAGCAGAGTATTTTGTCTCCTCAAAAGAGTAGAGGCCTATTCTACAAGCAGAGTATTTAGTCTCCTCAAAAGAGTAGAGGCCTATTCTACAATCAGAGTATTTAGTCTCCTCGAAAGAGTAGAGGCCTATTCTACAAGCAGAGTATTTTGTCTCCTCAAAAGAGTAGAGGCCTATTCTACAAGCAGAGTATTTTGTCTCCTCAAAAGAGTAGAGGCCTATTCTACAAGCAGAGTATTTAGTCTCCTCAAATGAGTAGAGGCCTATTCTACAAGCAGAGTGTTTAGTCTCCTCAAAAGAGTACAGGCCTATTCTACATGCAGAGTATTTAGTCTCCTCAAAAGAGATGATTTGGTGTTAATAATATAAGAGGGCTTTGTTATGGTGCTCAGTTCTTTGAAGGCGGATGTCGGTAAGTAGGCAGGCCTAGGTGCTATCTGGATATATTTAGGCCTTTTAATGACTGGAGACAGTAGCTAACTAAACCTGTAAACCAATAAGGCCAGTGAAGCTTCTCCTTTTAACAAATATGATATGAGAAACCCTCACATCAATTGTCAAGTTGTGTTTGTGAGGGAGTTGAATCGTTTACAATATGCCAATGAAAAGAATGAAGAAAAAAATCATATTTCCATTAACAAAGGGATGTAAGTAATTCCACATCTCTTCTCATCCCCCTACTTGCCCCCTCCTATCTCCTCATCTATGTCCCTCCTTTCTTCTCTCTTCCACCTGTCTTTGCCGTTCAGACACAACCACTGGTGACAGTTGGAGATGGCAGTGTGCTCTGTGCTCTGACTAGTAGTTCTCTCTGAGTTTGGGGACAGGGGGACGTTGGGCGATTGTGACAAGCGCTGTCCTGCCCCTGCCTCGCACTGTCTCCTTGGTTACAGCGTGTCTATGCTGACTGTCCCCCCCTGTGAGTGTGTGTGTGTGTCAGGCAGGACAGACAGGCCTCAGCCAAATGGGGCAGGAAGAATCAGGTCCCCAACACCTGCCTGCTACCTGACAGACATTACTACATGCTCTCCTGTCCTCTCTCTTGTCATACATGTCACAGAGCAGGGACATGTCACCGTGGCAATATGAGCAGAGCAGGCCAAATAGGGACATAGAGATGGTTTAGGCTTATTCACTTACCAGTATCTCCCATAAACCAGGGATAGTAAATGAACCACCACAGCCTTATTAAATATAGAAATATAGAAATATAGAAACCATCAGAGCCACCACATTCCCACCAGAGCACCATTAAATAAATAACAGAATAAAAACGTTAAGTGCCATAATCACCACGGGTCTATTAAATATGAAATGAAAACGTCAGCGCTATCTCCTCCCCTAGCTTGTGTGTGTATCCTCTATCAGCATGGCCAGGCAGGGCTGTAAAGGACTTGTTTGTCTGCCCCTACTTTATTTTACTGGATGGTTTTTACTATCACAAACTCCTCAATCACAAACTGTATCTTAATGATAAAGGCTAATTCATTCAACTGCAAACCATCTGGGTAATGATATAGCTAAAGCAAAATTATGGAGAGACTGATGGGGAATGATAGAGAGAAATGGATACAAGGAGAAAGAGAGAATGGGGAGAGAGGGAGGGGGAGAGAAAAGGAGAGAGAGAGTGATGGGGAATGATAGAGGAAGAGAAATTGATACAGGGAGGGAGGGAGGGAAGAGAATAGAGTGGGGGTGGATTCATCTGTAGGTCATAAACAGCTTGGGGTCAGAATCATAAGCCTCTCATTTGGTTGGTTAATACAATTAGTGTGGCTCTCCCCTCCTCTGGACTCATAATGTTGAGAAACATACACCCCCACTCTGCGCTGTTATTACACAGGGGGATGTCACTCTTAAACAAACTGTGTGTGTACAAGGGGGAGGGGGGAATGATTAGATTTCCATTAATGAGAGAGGTAATGAAGGGGGGGGGGGGTCCATGTCCTCGACCACGTGTGTGTGTGTGTGTAGTAAGAGGGTGAATTAAAAGCGCATTGACTATGTGGCAGCACACACTATAAATTAGGGCCAGGCATCGCCAGGCTGCCAGAGGCCTAAGCCAGAGGACCTATTCATCTTCTACAGAATGCCCCCCATTCCCCCACCCCTCTCAGATAAAACCCACCATCCAACCCCTCTCAACCCAACCGACCACAGACCCCCATCCACACACAGAATCAAATTCATTAACATTCCTAAGATCCTACTCTCGTTAATCTATCCTTAGTGGTCAGCAGAAATGGCAGAGTGAGGATGGAGGGAAGCATTCTGTCTGCTGGCCTGAATGGAGGAGAGAGGGAGTGGAGGAAGAGCGAGAAGGGTCATATGATGAAAGCTAGGAAACTAAACAACAGACACGTTTTCCATTCAGGCCAGCTTCTATTAATAACTAATAAATACACATAAAAATGACACGGCATTAGCACCTCTTTCCATTCTTTGTCTTTTCTCTGTCAACTTTGAAACAACAGAAGTGAAGTGTTTATATCCAAATATTTTGATATTTTGATGTTATGTTATTGCTTATGGGTACCTTCATGTGTGTAAAATATTACTATTACCCCCCCCCCCCCCCCCCTCTTTGCCCTCAGAACCTGTCAGGGCAATTGCCCTCCAGTTTGTCAGAGTATGGACTCTACAAGGTGTTGAAACAGTTCCACAGGGATGCTGGCCCTTCTAGACTCCAGTGCTTCCCACAGTTGTGACAAATTGGCTGGATGTCCTTTGGGTGGTGGAAAATTCTTGATACACACGGGAAACTGTTGAGCGGGGGAAACCCAGCAGCATTGCAGTTCTTGACATACCCCATTCAAATGAACTTACATTGTTTGTCTTGCCCATTCATCTTCTGAATGGCAAGAATACACAATCCATGTCTCAATTGTCTTAAAAATGATTCTTTACCTGTGTCCGACGCTTCTTCTACACCAGGGAATAGGCAACTTTGATGGGAGTGAGGGCCACAAAATAATGTAACTCATCTTGAGGGGCTGCAGTGGCTTGTGGGTCTGTGTACCCTCAAAATGTAGAAAAAAACTGTGCGCAGCTGTACAAAAGGGGTTGCCAGTTGCCCATCCCTGATCTACACTGATTGAAGTGGATTTAACAAGTGTCATCAATAAGGGATCATAGATTTCACCTGGATTTACCTGGTCAGTTTATGTCATGGAAAGTGTGTTCTTCATGTTTTGTACACTCTGTGTACTGTAGTCTGTAAATCCATTAGATGGAATGGAATGTTTGTATCCTGTATATTTGACTGTGTTATGTAGTTGTCTCACCGAGCTATTGTAAGATAAGTCGCTCTGGATAAGAGCATCTGCTAAATGACTAACATGTCAAATCGAAATGTTTTACATACAGATCTCAAATTACTGTATTAAATAAGAATAATGTTGATATATAACATTGATGTCACAAATGTATCATTTGTACAGTTCTTTATAAACATTTAGTTATTTGTTAGATTTGACTGTTTAAAACCTAGCAGTTTTACTTATTTCTCTTAGAGTGAGGCGGATGTTGTTTTGCAAAAAAACATGTTTTCTTTGTCCATCAAAAGGAAACCATCAAGTGATGGATAAAAAAAATACATGTCTGTCATTGAACAACCCCATGTCCATGATAAATGGTGAAAAAACACATCTCATTCAGATGTTCTTTAAAAAACCCTAAGGTCAATGTTGGCGTCACCACGGAAATCGAATTATCATAATACAATAATCCCCATTAAAAATCATCCAGTTTAAAATAGAGATATACTTTTTTGCATTAGATGTGCCTCAATCCACTGCATCTGCCTGTGTAACACTGCTGCTTCTGCTGTGAAAGGTGACAGAGAGAGAGCGATGTTTGTCAGACTGAGAGACATCCCGAAAATTGGTCTTCTCACAAAATCATCTGTATCTTCCGAACGGTTTGGCCTACCAACTATTCCAAACTCTTTGGGACTCGTCTGAAGTCGGTACAGCCGATCTGCCAACTTCTGTCTGTAGCGTCCCAACACTTTGGGCTACACACTAATATGAGCCCTCTGTGTAAAGGTGAGACTCTGACGAATACGTACATGTCAATGTTTTGCTCTAGGACACCCACAAGCCTCACAACACTTGTCTGAAAGTCCCCCAGTACCAGTTGAAAAAATGTATGGAAGTACTGTATACTGTATATGGAGACAGTAAGGCCAAAAATGACACTTGAAGGGGTCTTCAAATTCAAAATAAATCAAATAACAACATGATCCTTGGTATGACCTTAAAACAATTCCATATCGCTTAATAGTAAAATGAAAATGGATATATAGCGATTTGAAAATAAAGTCTAAAAGACAGACATCATAAATTCCTCTCCTGCTCCATTGTCACTCACTGCTCTGTTCCCCAGCTGTGGGGTTTATTTTGGATCAGCTAGGAGTGTCTTCTCCTCCTGTCTCAGCTGTGGAGTTTATTTTGGATCAGCCAGGAGAGTCCTCTCCTCCTGTCTCAGCTGTGGAGTTTATTTTGGATCAGCCAGGAGAGTCCTCTCCTCCTGTCTCAGCTGTGGAGTTTATTTTGGATCAGCCAGGAGAGTCCTCTCTTCCTGTCTCAGCTGTGGAGTTTATTTTGGATCAGCTAGGAGTGTCCTCTCCTCCTGTCTCAGCTGTGGAGTTTATTTTGGATCAGCCAGGAGAGTCCTCTCTTCCTGTCTCAGCTGTGGAGTTTATTTTGGCTCAGCTAGGAGTGTCCTCTCCTCCTGTCTCAGCTGTGGAGTTTATTTTGGATCAGCCAGGAGAGTCCTCTCCTCCTGTCTCAGCTGTGGAGTTTATTTTGGATCAGCTAGGAGTGTCCTCTCCTCCTGTCTCAGCTGTGGAGTTTATTTTGGATCAGCTAGGAGTGTCCCCTCCTCCTGTCTCAGCTGTGGAGTTTATTTTGGCTCAGCTAGGAATGTCCTCTCTTCCTGTCTCAGCTGTGGAGTTTATTTTGGATCAGCTAGGAGTGTCCATCCTCCTGTCTCAGCTGTGGAGTTTATTTTGGATCAGCTAGGAGTGTCCTCTCCTCCTGTCTCAGCTGTGGAGTTTATTTTGGATCAGCCAGGAGAGTCCTCTCCTCCTGTCTCAGCTGTGGAGTTTATTTTGGATCAGCTAGGAGTGTCCCCTCCTCCTGTCTCAGCTGTGGAGTTTATTTTGGATCAGCTAGGAGTGTCCTCTCCTCCTGTCTCAGCTGTGGAGTTTATTTTGGATCAGCTAGGAGTGTCCCCTCCTCCTGTCTCAGCTGTGGAGTTTATTTTGGCTCAGCTAGGAGTGTCCCCTCCTGTCTCAGCTGTGGAGTTTATTTTGGATCAGCTACGAGTGTCCCCTCCTCCTGTCTCAGCTGTGGAGTTTATTTTGGATCAGCCAGGAGAGTCCTCTCCTCCTGTCTCAGCTGTGGAGTTTATTTTGGATCAGCTAGGAGTGTCCTCTCCTCCTGTCTCAGCTGTGGAGTTTATTTTGGCTCAGCTAGGAGTGTCCCCTCCTCCTGTCTCAGCTGTTAATGTGTTATTATGAGCTCTCTCTCTCTCCAGCTCCGCCAGCACCAAGCAGCCTTAGTACTGTGGGTGTACCAGAGTGTATTTCAGAAGACGCTCAATGAAATTATTCATTCATCACAGGTTAGCTCCTCTTCCTCTGGGCCCCCTGTTGCCCTATACCTCACCCCTCCTCACCCTGTGTGTGTGTGTGTGTGTGTGTGTGTGTGTGTGTGTGTGTGTGTGCGTGGCCCAGGATGCCCCGGCTCATCTCCCTCACTTTCCTTCCCTCCCTCTCACTCTCCTTCCCTCCTTCCGTCCTCTCCTCGCCCCACCCCTTCCCTCCCCTCTCCCTCTCCTTCCTTCCATTCCTCCCTCTCTCTCCTCCCCCTTACTCTCATTCCCTCCCCCATCTCACTCTCCTTCCCTCCTTCCTCCCTCCCTCACTCCATCCTTCCTCTCCCAACCTCCCTCTCCTCCCTTCCTCCTTCCTCTATCTCTCTCCCACCCCTCTCTCTCTCTTTCTCTCCCACCCTCCCTCTCTCTCTCTCTCTCCCACCCTCCCTCTCTCTCTCCACCTTCCCTCTCTCTCTCTCTCTCCCACCCTCCCCTCTCTCTCTCTCCCACCCTACTTTCCTCCCTCTCTCCCACCCTCCCTCCCTCTCTCTCTCTCTCCCACCCTTCCTCACTCTTCCACTCTCCCTCCTTCTCTCTCTCTGCCTCCCTTCTCTCCTCCCACCCTCCCTTCCTCCCTCTCATTCTCCCACCCTCCCTTCCTCCCTCTCATTCTCCCACCCTCCATCCCTTTCATTCTCCCACCCTTCCTCTCCTTCCTCCCTCCCTTTCTCCCACCCTCCCTCCCTTCTACTCCCACCCTCCCTCCCTTCCCTCTCCCACCCTCCCTCCCTCTCCTTCTCCCACCCTTCCTCTCTCTCTCCCACCCTCCCTTCCCCCCTCTCATTCTCCCACCCTCCCCCCTCTCATTTTCCCACCCGTCCCTCCCTCTCATTCTCCCACCCTCCCTACCTCTCATTTTCCCACCCTCCCTACCTCTCATTCTCCCACCCTCCCTCCCTCTCATTCTCCCACCCTCCCTCCCTCTCATTCTCCCACCCTCCCTCCCTCTCATTCTCCCACCCTCCCTCCCTTCCATTCTCCCTCCCTCTCATTCTCCCTCCCTCTCATTCTCCCTCCCTCCCTCTCATTCTCCCACCCTCCCTCCCTCTCTATTCTCCCACCCTCCCTCCCTCCCTCTCATTCTCCCACCCTCCCTCCCTCCCTCTCATTCTCCCACCCTCCCTCCCTCCCTCTCATTCATTCTCCCACCCTCCCTCCTTCTCATTCTCCCACCCTCCCTCCTTCTCATTCTCCCACCCTCCCTCCCTCCCTCTCATTCTCCCACCCTCCCTCCTTCTCATTCTCCCACCCTCCCTCCTTCTCCATTCTCCCACCCTCCCTCCTTCCTTCCATTCTCCCACCCTCCCCCCTCTCATTCTCCCACCCTCCCCCCCTCTCATTCTCCCACCCTCCCTCCTTCTCATTCTCCCACCCTCCCTCCCTCTCATTCTACCACCCTCCCTCCCTCTCATTCTACCACCCTCCCTCCCTCTCATTCTCTCACCCTCCCCCCGTCTCATTCTCCCTCCTCCTCTCATTCTACAAACACTCCCTCCCTCTCATTCTCCTTCCCTCCCTCTCATTCTCCCACTTTCCCTCCCTCTCATTCTCCCACCCTCGCTCTTATTCACCCACCCTCCTTCTCATTCTCCCAACCTCCCCCTCATTCTCCCACCCTCTCTCTCTCTCCCCCCTCCCTCCCTCCCTCCCTCCCTTTCTCCCACCCCGTCCCTCCCTCTCATTCTCCCACCCTCCCTACCTCTCTATTCTCCCACCCTCCCTCCCTCTCATTCTCCCACCCTCCCTCCCTCTCATTCTCCCACCCTCCCTCCCTCTCATTCTCCCACCCTCCCTCCCTCTCATTCTCCCCACTCTCCCTACCTCTCATTCTCCCACCCTCCCTCCCTCTCAATCTCCCACCCTCCCTCCCTCTCAATCTCCCACCCTCCCTCCCTCCCTCTCAATCTCCCACCCTCCCTCCCTCCCTCTCAATCTCCCACCCTCCCTCCCTCCCTCTCATTCTCCCACCCTCCCACCCTCTCATCCACCCTCCCTCCCTCTCATTCTCCCACCCTCCCTCCCTCTCATTCTCCCACCCTCCCACCCTCTCATTCTCCCACCCTCCCTCCCTCTCATTCTCCCACCCTCCCTCCCTCTCATTCTCCCACCCTCCCTCCCTCTCATTCTCCCACCCTCCCTCCCTCTCATTCTCCCACCCTCCCTCCCTCTCATTCTCCCACCCTCCCTCCCTCTCATTCTCCCACCCTCCCTCCTCATTCTCCCACCCTCCCTCCTTTTCATTATCTCACCCTCCCTCCCTCTCATTCTACCACCCTCCCTCCCTCTCTCCCACCCTCCCTCCTGCCCTCCCTCACCCTCTCTCTCCCTCCCTCCCTCCCTCCCTCTCATTCTCCCACCCTCTCTCTCCCCCACCCACCCCCTCCCTCACCTTCTCTCTCCCCTAACCTCCCTCACCCTCTCTCTTTCCCACCCTCCCTCACCCTCTCAATCCACCACCCTCCCTTGCCCTCTCTCCTCCCACTCTCTCTCCCGCCCTCCCCCACCCTCCCTCCCTCTCATTCTACCACCCTCCCTCCTACCCTCCCTCACCCTCCCTCTCCCACCCTCCCTCCCTCTCATTCTCCCACCCTCTCTCTCCCCCACCCCCCCTCACCTTCCTTCCCCCTACCCTCCCTCACCCTCTCTCTTTCCCACCCTCCCTCACCCTCTCAATCCACCACCCTCCCTTGCCCTCTCATCCACTCTTTCTCCTGCCCTCCCCCACCCTCCCTCCCTCTCATTTCTACCACCCTCCCTCCCTCTCATTCTCCCACCCTCCATCCTGCCCTCCCTCACCCTCCCTCTCCCGCCCTCCCTCCCTCACCCTCACTCTCCCACCCTCCCTCCCTCTCATTCTCCCACCCTCCCTCCCTCTCACTCTCCCACCCTCCCTCCCTCTCATTCTCCCACCCTCCCTCCTTTTCGTTCTCCCACCCTCCCTCCTTTTCGTTCTCCCACCCTCCCTCCCTATCATTCTCCCACCCACCCTCCCTCCCTCTCATTCTCCCTCCCTCTCATTCTCCCTCCCTCCCTCTCATTCTCCCACCCTCCCTCCCTCTCATTCTCCCACCCTCCCTCCCTCTCATTCTCCCACCCTCCCTCCCTATCATTCTCCCACCCACCCTCCCTCCCTCCCTCTCATTCTCCCTCCCTTCCTTCACTCCCTCCCACCCTCCCTCCCTTTCATTCTCCCTCCCTCTCATTCTCCCTCCCTCTCATTTTACCACCCTCACGCCCTCTCATTCTCCCCCCCGTCTCTTTCTCTCTCCCTCTCATTCTACAAACACTCCCTCCCTCCTCTCATTCTCCCACCCTCCCTCCCTCTCATTCTCCCACCCTCCCTCCCTCTCATTCTCCCACCCTCCCTCCCTCTCATTCTCCCACCCTCCCTCCCTCTCATTCTCCCACCCTCTCATTCTCCCACCCTCCCTCCCTCTCATTCTCCTCACTCCTCCTCCTTCCACTCTCCCTCCCTCACCCTCCCTCCCTCTCATTCTCCTACCCTCCCTCCTTCTCATTCTCCCACCCTCCCTCCCTCTCATTCTCCCTCCCTCTCATTCTCCCACCCTCCTCCCCTCCCTCTCATTCTCCCACCCTCCTCTCTCTTTCTCATTCTCACCCTCCCTCCCTCTCATTCTCCCACCCTCCCTCCCTCTCATTCTCCCACCCTCCCTCCCTCTCATTCTCCCACCCCTCCCTCCCTCTCATTCTCCCACCCTCCCTCCTTCCATCCTCCCACCCTCCCTCCCTCTCATTCACCACCCTCCCTCCCTTCGATTCTCCCACCCTCCCTCCCTCTCATTCTCCGACCCTCCCTACCTCTCATTCTCCCACCCTCCCTCCCTTCAATCTCCACCCTCCCTCCCTTTAATCTCCCACCCTCCCTCCCTCCATTCTCCCTACCCTCCCTCCCTCTCATTCTCCCACCCTCCCTCCCTTCCTCATCCTCCCACCCTCCCTACCTCTCAATTCCTCCCACCCTCCTCCTCCATCTTCCTGACCCTCCCTCCCTCTTCTCATTCTCCACCCTCCCTACCTCTCATTCTCCCACCCTCCCTCCCTCTCAATCTCCCACCCTCCTCCCTCTCAATCTCCTCCCACCCTCCTTCCTCTCAATCTCCCACCCTCCTCCCTCCTCTCAATCTCCCACCCTCCCTCCCTCCCTTCTCAATCTCTCACTCTCTCTCCCTCCCTCCCTCTCATTCTCCCACTCTCTCTCTCTCCTCTTTCTATGCTCCATGCCTCTCTCTCCCTTCTTATTCTCCCTCACTCTCTCCCTCCTCCTTTCTTATTCTCTCTGACCCTCCCTCCTCTTTCTCATTCTCTCCTGACTCTCTCCCTCCCATCATTCTCCCACCCTCCCTCCCATCATTCTCCCTCCCTCCTCTTTCGACTCCCACCCTCCCTCCCTCTCATTCTCCCACCCTCCCTCCCTTCATTCTCCCACCCTCCCTCCCTCTCATTCTCCCACCCTCCCTCCCTCCATCCTCCCACCCTCCCTCCACTCCCTCCCACCCTCCCTCCCTCTCACTCCCACCCTCCCTCCTTTCTCATTCTCCCACCCTCCCTCCTTTCATTCTCCCACCCTCCTCCTTTCTATTCTCCCACCCTCCCTCCCTCTCATTCTCCCACCCTCCCTCCTTCTTATTCTCCCACCCTCCTGACTCCTTCTCACTCTCCCACCCTCCTCTGATCTTCTCATTTTCCCACCCTCCTCCTCCTTTTAATTCCTCCCTCATCCTCCTCCCTCTTCTCAAATTCCCAACTCCTCCCTCCTCTCCAATCTCCTACTTTTTTCTTTTCTTTCTTCTTATTCTCCCACCCTCCTCCTCCTCCTCTTCTCATTTCCCACCCTCCCTCCCTCTCATTCTCCCACCCTCCCTCTCATTCTCCCACCCTCCCTCCCTCTCTCATTCTCCCACCCTCCCTCCCTCTCATTCTCCCACCCTCCCTCCCTCTCATTCTCCCACCCTCCCTCCCTATCATTCTCCCACCCTCCCTCCCTATCATTCTCCCTCCCTCCCTCTCATTCTCCCACCCTCCCTCCCTCTCATTCTCCCACCCTCCCTCCCTCTCATTCTCCCACCCTCCCTCCCTCTCATTCTCCCACCCTCCCTCCCTCTCATTCTCCCACCCTCCCTCCCTCTCATTCTCCCACCCTCCCTCCCTCTCATTCTCCCACCCTCCCTCCTTCTCATTCTCCCACCCTCCCTCCTTCTCATTCTCCCACCCTCCCTCCCTCTCATTCTCCCCACCCTCCCTCCCTCTCATTCTCCCACCCTCCCTCCCTCTCATTCTCCCACCCTCCCTCCCTCTCATTCTCCCACCCTCTCTCTCCCTCACTCTCCCACCCTCCCTCCCTCTCTTTCTCACTATCCCCTCCTTTTCATTATCCCACCCTCCCTCCCTCTCATTCTACCACCCTCCCTCCCTCTCATTCTCCCTCCCTCCCTCCCGCCATCCCTCACCCTCCTTCTCCCACCCTCCCTCTCTCTCCCTCGCTCTCTCTCCACACCCTCCCTCCCCCTCTCTCCCCCTACCACCTCCTTCTTCCCTCCCTTCCTTCTTATTTTCCTACCTTCCTCCCTCCCTCTTTCTTCATTCTCACCCTCCCTCCCTCCTCTTTCTATTCTCTCATCCTTCCTCCCTCTCATTCCTACCCTCCCTCCCTCTCATTCCTACCTTCCTCCCTTGATTCTCCCACCCACCCTCCTTCCTTCATTCTTCCTCACCTCTCTCGCTCTTTCTTTACCCTCCTTCTCCCACCCTCCTCCTTCCTCCATTCTGACCTTCCTTCCATTCTCTCATCTTCCTCCCTTCATTCTCCATCCTTCCTCCCTTCTCTTTCTATTTTCATCTTCCTCCCTTCCTCCTTATTCTCTCATCTTCCTCCCTCCTCTCATTCTCTCACCCTCCCTCCCTCTCTCCCTCCTCTTTTATTCTCTCATCTTCCTCCTTCCTTCTTATTCTGACCCTCTCTCTCCTCTTCTCATTCTCTCTCATCTTCCTCCCTTCTATTTCTACCTTCTTCCTCTATTTTCATCCTTCCTTCCTTCTTATTTCTCACCCTCCCTCCCTCCATTCTCTCCTACTCTCTTGATTTCTTTTTCATTCTCTCATCTCTCTCTCTTTCTATTCTCTCACCCTCCTTCCTTCTATTTTCACCTTCCTCCCTTCATTCTCCCACCCTCCTTCCTTCTTTTCATTCTCTCACTCTCTCCCTCCCTTTATTTCTGACCCTCCTGATCCTCTTATTCTCTCATTCTTCCTCCCTTCAATCTCTGACTTCTCTCCCTTTAATCTCTCATCTTTCCTCCTCCTCTTTATTTCTCACCCTCCTCCTCCTCCATTCTCTCATCCTTCCCTCCCTTCATTCTTGATCTTTCTCTCCCTTTATTTTCTCATCCTTCCTCCCTATCATTTCTACCTTCCTTCCTTATCATTCTCTCTCTCCTTCTTATTCTCTCATCCTTCCTTCCTTCATTTTCTACCCTCCTCTCTCTTTTATTCTCTCATCTTTCCTCCCTTCATTCTCTCATCCTTCCTTCCTTCATTCATCCTTCCTTCCTTCTATTTTCCTCACTCTCTCTTTCTTTTTATTCTTGATCTTTCCTTCATTCTTCCATCCTTCCTCCTTCTTTTTATTTTCTATCCTTCCTTCCTTCCTTCATTCTTGATTCTTCCTTCCTTCTTTTTATTTTCTCTATTTTCTTTCTTTTTATTTTCTATCTTCCTCCTCTTTCTTTTTATTTTCTACTCTCTCTTTCTTTTATTTTCTCCCAAATCCCTCTCTTTCTTTTGATTTTCTATTCTTCCTTCTTCTTTTTATTCTCTATTCTTCCTCCTTCTTTTGATTCTCATCCTTCCTTCCTTCCTTCATTCTCTCATTCTTCCTTCCTTCTTTTTATTCTCCGACCCTCCTCTTCTTTTTATTTTGACCCTCTCTTCCTTCATTCTCCCACCCTCCCTCCCTCCCTCTCATTCTCCCACCCTCCCTCCCTCCCTCTCATTCTCCCTCCCTCTCATTCTACTACCCTCCCTCCCTCTCATTATCCCACCCTCTCTTTCCACCCACCCTCCCTCTCATTATCCACCATCTCTCTCTCCCCCACCCTCCCCCTCTCTCTCCCTCCCTCTCTCTCCCCCACCCTCTCTCTCACTCTCACTCTTGCCCTCCCTCCTTCTCATTCTCCCACCCTCCCTCCTTTTCATTCTTCATCCTCCCACTCTCTCTCCCACCCCCTCACTCTCTCCCATCCTCCCTCACCCTCTCTCTTTCCCATCCTCCCTCACCCTCTCTCACCCCCACCCTCCCTCACCCCCACCCTCCCTCACCCTCTCTCTCCCGCCCTCTCTCTCGCTCCCGTCCTCCCTCCCTCACCCTCACTCTCCCACCCTCCCTCCCTCTCATTCTCCCACCCTCCCTCCTTTTCATTATCCCACCCTCCCTCCTGCCCTCCCTCACCCTCTCTCTCCCACCCTCCCTCCCTCTCATTCTCCCACCCCCTCTCTCCCCCACCCTCCCCCTCCCTCCCCCACCCTCCCCCTCCCTCACCTTCTCTCTCCCCTACCCTCCCTCATCCACTCTCTTTCCCACCCTCCCTCACCCTCTCAATCCACCACCCTCCCTTGCCCTCTCTCTCCCACTCTCTCTCCCGCCCTCCCCCACCCTCCCTCCCTCTCATTCTACCTCCCTCCCTCCCTCTCATTCTACCACCCTCCATCCTGTCCTCCCTCACCCTCCCTCTCCCACCCTCCCTCCCTCTCATTCTCCCACCCTCCCTCCCCCTCTCTCCCTCCCTCTCTCTCCCCCACCCCCACCCCTCACCTTTTCTCTCCCCCTCCCTCACCCTCTCTCTCCCCCACCTTCCCTCGCCCTCTCTCTCCCACTCTCTCGCCCTCCCCCACACTCTCTCTCCCTCCCTCCCCCACACTCTCTCTCCCTCCCTCCCTCACTCTCATTCTCCCACCCTCCCTCCTTTTCATTCTCCCACCCTCCCTCCCTTCTATCTCCCACCCTCCCTCCCTCTCATTCTCCCACCCTCCCTCCCTCTCATTCTCCCACCCTCCCTCCCTCTCATTCTCCCACCCTCCCTCCCTCTCATTCTCCCACCCTCCCTCCCTCTCATTCTCCCACCCTCCCTCCCTCTCATTCTCCCACCCTCCCTCCCTCCCTCTCATTCTCACACCCTCTCTCTCCCCCCACCCTCCCTCCCTCTCTCTCCCCCACCCTCCCTCCCTCTCTCTCCATTCTCCCAACCTCCCTCCCTCTCATTCTCACACCCTCTCTCTCCCCCACCCTCCCTCCCAATTCCCCTCCCTCTCATTCTCCCCCCACCCTCCCTCCCTCTTTTCTACTTCCTCCCACCCTCTCTCTCCCTCACTCTCCCACCCTCCCTCCCTCTCTTTTTTCCCACCCTCCCTCCTTTTCATTATCCCACCCTCCCTCCCTCTCATTCTCCCACCCTCTCTCCCCCTCTCTCTCCCACCCTCCCTCCCTCTCTTTTCTCACCCTCCCTCCTTTTCATTATCCCACCCTCCCTCCCTCTCATTCTCCCACCCTCTCTCTCCCTCACTCTCCCACCCTCCCTCCCTCTCTTTTTCCCACCCTCCCTCCTTTTCATTATCCCACCCTCCCTCCCTCTCATTCTACCACCCTCCCTCTCATTCTCCCTCCCTCCCGCCATCCCTCACCCTCCTTCTCCCCCACCCTCCCTCTCTCTCCCTCGCTCTCTCCACCCTCCCTCCCCCTCTCTCTCCCCCACCACCCCCCCTCTCTCCCTCCCTCCCTCTCATTCTCCCACCCTCCCTCCCTCCCTCTCTCTCATTCTCCCACCCTCCCTCCCTTCTCCAATCCCCCCACTCTCTCCTTCCCTTCCACTCCCACCCTCCCTCCCTCTCATTCTCCCACCCTCCCTCCCTCCCTTCTACTTCCTCCCACCCTCCCTCCCTCTCATTCTCCCACCCCGCCCTCCCTCACCCTCCTTCTCCCACCCTCCCTCCCTCCTCTCATTCTCCCACCCTCCCTCCCTCTCATTCTCCCACCCTCCCTCCCTCCCTCTCATTCTCCCTCTCCCTCCCTCCCGCTCATTCTCCCACTCTCCCTCCCTCCCGCTCATTCTCCCACCCTCCCTCCCTCCCGCTCATTCTCCCACCCTCCCTCCCTCACTCACCCTCCCTCCCTCCCTCCCCCACTCTCCTACCCTCCCTCCCTCCCGTCATTCTCCCACCCTCCCTCCCTCCCGCTCATTCTCCCACCCTCCCTCCCTCCCTCTCATTCTCCCACCCTCCCTCCCTTCTACTCCCTCCTACTCTCTCTCTCATTCCTTCTTTCTCCATTCTCCCACCCTCCCTCCCTCTCATTCTCCCACCCTCCCTCCCTTCTACTCCCACCCTCCCTCTCTCCCTTCTATTCTCCCACCCTCCCTCCCTCTCATTCTCCCACCCTCCCTCCCTCTCATTCTCCCACCCTCCCTCCCTCTCATTCTCCCACCCTCCCTACCTCTCATTCTCCCACCCTCCCTACTTCTCTATTCTCCCACCCTCCCTCCCTTCCAATCTCCCACCCTCCCTCCCTCTCAATCTCCCACCCTCCCTCCCTCCCTTCAATCTCCCCACCCTCCCTCCCTCCTCCTTTCAATCTCCCACCCTCCCTCCCTCCCTCTCATTCTCCCACCCTCCCTCCCTCCCTCTCATTCTCCCACCCTCCCTCTCTCTCCCCCACCCTCTCTCACTCTCACTCTTGCCCTCCCTCCTTCTCATTCTCCCACCCTCCCTCCTTTTCATCTTCCTACCCTCCCTCCTTTTCAATCTCCCTCCCTCCCTCTCATTCTCCCACCCTCCCTCCCTCTCATTCTCCCACCCTCCCTCCCTCTCATTCTCCCACCCTCCCTACCTCTCATTCTCCCACCCTCCCTCCCTCTCAATCTCCCACCCTCCCTCCCTCTCAATCTCCCACCCTCCCTCCCTCCCTCTCAATCTCCCACCCTCCCTCCCTCCCTCTCAATCTCCCACCCTCCCTCCCTCCCTCTCATTCTCCCACCCTCCCTCCCTCTCATTCTCCCACCCTCCCTCTCTCTCCCCCATCCTCTCTCTCACTCTCACTCTTGCCCTCCCTCCTTCTCATTCTCCCACCCTCCCTTTCTCATTCTCCCACCCTCCCTCCTTTCAATCTCCCTCCCTCCCTCTCATTCTCCCTCCCTCCCTCCCTCTCATTCTCCCTCCCTCCCTCCCTCTCATTCTCCCACCCTCCCTCCCTCCCTCTCATTCTCCCACCCCCCTCCCTCTCATTCTCCCACCCCCCCTCCCTCTCATTCTCCCACCCCCCCTCCCTCTCATTCTCCCACCCTCTCTCTCCCCCCACCCTCCCTCCATCTCTCTCTCCCCCACCCTTACCCTCTCTCTCCCTCCCTCTCTCTCTCCCACCCCCTCACTCTCTCCCATCCTCCCTCACCCTCTCTCTTTCCCATCCTCCCTCACCCTCCCTCACCCCCACCCTCCCTCACCCCCACCCTCCCTCACCCTCTCTCTCCCGCCCTCTCTCTCCCCACCCTCCCCCTCCCTCCCCCACCCTCCCCCTCCCTCACCTTCTCTCTCCCCAACCCCCTCCCTCATCCACTCTCTTTCCCACCCTCCCTCACCCTCTCAATCCACCACCCTCCCTTGCCCTCTCTCTCCCACTCTCTCTCCCGCCCTCCCCCACCCTCCCTCCCTCTCATTCTCCCACCCTCCCTCCCTCTCATTCTACCACCCTCCATCCTGTCCTCCCTCCCTCACCCTCCCTCTCCCACCCTCCCTCCCTCTCATTCTCCCACCCTCCCTCCCCCTCTCTCTCCCTCCCTCTCTCTCCCCCACCCCCACCCCTCACCTTTTCTCTCCCCTCCCTCACCCTCTCTCTCCCCCACCTTCCCTCGCCCTCTCTCTCCCACTCTCTCGCCCTCCCCCACACTCTCTCTCCCTCCCTCCCCCACACTCTCTCTCCCTCCCTCCCTCACTCTCATTCTCCCACCCTCCCTCCTTTTCATTCTCCCACCCTCCTCTCCTCTCATTCTCCCACCCTCCCTCCCTTTCATTCTCCCACCCTCCCTCCCTTTCATTCTCCCACCCTCCTCTCTTTCACTTACTCCCACCCTCCCTCCCTTTCATTCTCCCACCCTCCCTCCCTCTCATTCTCCCACCCTCCCTCCCTCTCATTCTCCCACCCTCCCTCCCTCTCATTCTCCCACCCTCCCTCCCTCTCATTCTCCCACCCTCCCTCCCTCTCATTCTCCCACCCTCCCTCCCTCTCATTCCTCACCCTCCCTCTCCCACCCTCCCTCCCTCTCATTCTCCCACCCTCCTCCCCCTCTCTCCCTCCCTCTCTCTCCCCCACCCCTCACCTTTTTCTCTCCCCCTCCCTCACCCTCTCTCTCCCCCATCTTCCCTCGCCCTCTCTCTCCCACTCTCTCGCCCTCCCCCACACTCTCTCTCCCTCCCTCCCCCACACTCTCTCTCCCTCCCTCCCTCACTCTCATTCTCCCACCCTCCCTCCTTTTCATTCTCCCACCCTCCCCCCTTTTCATTCTCCCACCCTCCCCCCTTTTCATTCTCCCACCCTCCCCCTTTTCATTCTCCTCACCCTCCCTCCCTCTCATTCTCCCACCCTCCCTCCCTCTCATTCTCCCACCCTCCCTCCCTCTCATTCTCCCACCCTCCCTCCCTTCCTACTCCCACCCTCCCTCCCTCTCATTCTCCCACCCTCTCTCCTCTCATTCTCCCACCCTCCCTCCCTCTCAGTCTCCCACCCTCCCTCCCTCTCATTCTCCCACCCTCCCTCCTCTCATTCTCCCAACCTCCCTCCCTCTCATTCTCACACCCTCTCTCTCCCCCCACCCTCTCTCTCATTCTCCCAACCTCCCTCCCTCTCATTCTCACACCCTCTCTCTCCCCCACCCTCCCTCCCTCTCATTCTCCCTCCCTCTCATTCTCCCCCCACCCTCCCTCCCTCTCTTTCTCCCCCCACCCTCCCTCTTTCCTCCTTTCTCTCCTACCTCTCTCTCCCTCACTCTCCCACCCTCCCTCCCTCTCTTTTTCCCACCCTCCCTCCTTTTCATTATCCCACCCTCCCTCCCTCTCATTCTCCCACCCTCTCTCCCTCACTCTCCCACCCTCCCTCCCTCCCTCTCTTTTTTCCCACCCTCCCTCCTTTTCATTATCCCACCCTCCCTCCCTCTCATTCTCCCACCCTCTCTCCCTCACTCTCCCACCCTCCCTCCTTCTCTTTTTCCCACCCTCCCTCCTTTTCATTATCCCACCCTCCCTCCCTTCTATCATACCACCCTCCCTCCCTCTCATTCTCCCGCCCTCCCTCCCGCCATCCCTCACCCTCCTTCTCCCACCCTCCCTCTCTCTCCCTCGCTCTCTCTCCACACCCTCCCTCCCCCTCTCTCTCCCCCACCACCCCCCCTCTCTCCCTCCCTCCCTCTCATTCTCCCACCCTCCCTCCCTCCCTCCCTCTCATTCTCCCACCCTCCCTCCCTCTCATTCTCCCACCCTCCTCTCATTCTCCCACCCTCCCTCCCTCTCATTCTCCCACCCTCCCTCCCTCTCATTCTCCCACCCTCCCGCCCTCCCTCACCCTCCTTCTCCCACCCTCCCTCCCTCCCTCTCATTCTCCCACCCTCCCTCCCTCTCATTCTCCCACCCTCCCTCCTCCCTCTCATTCTCCCACCCTCCCTCCCTCCCGTTCATTCTCCCACCCTCCCTCCCTCCCGTCATTCTCCCACCCTCCCTCCCTCCCTCACTCTCCCACCCTCCCTCCCTCCCGCTCATTCTCCCTACCCTCCCGCTCATTCTCCCACCCTCCCTCCCTCCCGCTCACTCCCTCCCTCACCCTCCCTCCCTCCCTCTCATTCTCCCACCCTCTCATTCTCCCACCCTCCCTCCCTCTCACTCCCACCCTCCCTCCCTCTCATTCTCCCACCCTCCCTCCCTCTCATTCTCCCACCCTCCATCCCTCTCATTCTCCCCACCCTCCATCCCTCTCATTCTCCCACCCTCCCTCCCTCTCATTCTCCCACCCTCCCTCCCTCTCATTCTCCCACCCTCCCTCCCTCTCATTCTCCCACCCTCCCTCCCTCTCATTCTCCCACCCTCCCTCCCTCTCATTCTCCCACCCTCCCTCCCTCTCATTCTCCCACCCTCCCTCCCTCTCATTCTCCCACCCTCCCTCCCTCTCATTCTGCCACCCTCCCTCCCTTCATTCTGCCACCCTCCCTCCCTCTCATTCTGCCACCCTCCCTCCCTCTCATTCTGCCACCCTCCCTCCCTCTCATTCTCCCACCCTCCCTCCCTCTCATTCTCCCACCCTCTCTCTCTCTCCCCACCCTCCCCCTCTCTCTCCCTCGCTCTCTCTCCACACCCTCCCTCACCCTCCCTCTCCCTCACCCTCCCTCACCCTCTCTCCCACCCTCCCTCGCCCTCTCTCACCCTCCCTCCCTCTCATTCTCCCCACCCTCCCCCTCGCTCTCTCTCCACACCCTCCCTCACCCTCTCTCTCCCCCACCCTCCCTCACCCTCTCTCTCCCCCACCCTCCCTCACCCTCTCTCCATCCCTCCCTCTCTCTCTCTCTCTCGCTGTCTCTCTCGCTCTTCTCCCTCCCCACTCTCCTTCCCAGCTCTCCCTCCCTCCCTCGGGATGTCTTGCTCTGGAACAATAGGGAAACAGATGTATTCATTAGACGAGGAAAACCTTTGAGCGCTAATTGCTTTATTACCACTTATTTCTCTCTTTCTCACTTTATTTTCTCTCTTCTCTCTTTCACTCCTATTCTATTGTTCTCATGTTGGAATGATTCTGCTGGAATGATTGTTATTGTTATTTTGAAATAAAGAAGGGAAAGGAGAGAAAGAGATAGTGAGAGACTTTTAAAGAGAGAAAGAGAGAGAGAAACAGAGAGAGAGTGTGTTAGTATGTCCTTTATCTCCAGTAGAGTGGTGGCTCAGGTAAAAAGACACCTTGGCTTCCCAGAGCGGGAAGGTATTGATCCCCCTCTCCTCTAACAAGTGAAGATTTGGGCAGATTCCCCTTCCATTTCTGAAAGAAATATATCCCTCTCTCCTCTCCCGTTTATCTCTCCACTCTTCCGAAGAGCACCTCCAATCCCCCCATCCCTCTCCATCCCCCAAAGCCAGGCAGCAGAGGGAACCCTGTTTGTATAGCCTTCCGTAAGCCCTCCGATCCAAAGCGGCCTTGCAGACAGACATAAACATTCAAATGTAGACACACATTTCTACACACTTTACCACTCTTTTTCTACCTCAATCTATCCTAAGGTGTATGCAGCACTCTCTCGCTCTCCTTCCCTCCTCTCCCCTCTCTCTCTAAGGTGTGTGCAGCAGACAGAATACAACTTTCTGCAGGTACCGTATGTGGAAAGATTTATAAACCCACCAAAACACCAAGAATGCTTTGCTGCAACCAAAAATTTGAACTAACACACACACAGTAAATATGTCTTACCTGGAGCCTGGTAATATCATCTTTGTATTTGTCCTCTCCAATCATGTGCTTTACGTGGAGGAGTGTATGCAATCAATTTAGACCTATTTTCACCGCGTCCAATCGCTAGCCTGATTGCTACCTGGTCACCACCGGCTCGGTCTGGAGTGTGTGTGTGCAGGCAGATCACTCAAGAGTGGCTTCAAAATTGGACGTCTATCTGTGTCCTGGGGACATCGGGGAAATTCTGTCAAAACAAGCCACTAGGGGCAACAGTGAGGGCTATTACCATCAAGTAGAATTGGGTTTTGCGGACAGGCATAATCCAATGACCCTAGATCAGAAAGTTGTGTGTTCAATCCCAGTGTTAGGGACACATTTTAAGGCAGTGCAAGAGGTGTCACTACAATCCCTTGTTTGAATCCAGGCTGAATCACACCCGGCCGTGATTGGGAGTCCCATAGGGTGTCATGGGAGTCCCATACAGTCCATTGGCACAGCGTCGTCCGGGGTGGGCCGTCATTGTAAATAAGAATTTGTTTTTAAATGACTTGCCTAGTTAAATAAAGGTTAAATAACATTTTTTTTTAAATGTACCTCCTAAATCTGACATTTGGAGAAAAAGAACGATGCTGAGCAGGAGTCAACCCAGGGTGTCAAAAACACTCTGAAATGTTACATTTAGAGCCTGATCAAAATTTGATATTTGGTGGATAAATGTCTAATTTTGCAGTGAGAATGAGAGGGCTTGTTGGGGGGGGGGGGGGGGATATACAGTGGTGCCTCTTAATCGTTGTGGATGAGATGGAGCTCGCTACACCAGGGGACAGCTTTGTGTCTCCCCCGTCTCCCCCCCAGAGAGCCAGTGGAGTCATTTGCTGGGTCTTATGATGTCGTCATGGTGTGTTAGCGGAGATTGGTGAGGCCCCACGCCAATCCGGCCCTCCCGCTGGTCTCTCACTGGTCTTCGTCTGCCCCCCCCCAACCCCCACCCACCCTCTATTCCCTCTTCGTTCTACTCTCCTCCTGATCGCTCCATCCTCCAGTGGTCAGTGTGGGGAAGAAGAGCTGCTGACGCAGGCCGGCAGAGGTAACAAGCTTACCTGAGGATAATCTCCTAAGAGAAATTTCAAGGGAAGAAATAAGGGAGCGAGACATTGAGGAGGAAAAGACGGGAGGAGAGAGAGGAAGAGGGAGAGGAAGGAAGGAGGAATGGAGAGAAACTTAGCAAAGTTTTTAGTCCCTGACTTGCTGTGCCAAGCAGTTCTTATTCTCCAGGCCAACTCCCCTCTGTGGTCAAGCACTTACTGCTCCCACAATGCCCCGAGAGAGAAAAAGGAAGAGAGAGGGCAAGACAGAGGGAGAGAGAGGGCAAGACAGAGAGAGAGAGAGATGAGTGAGGGAGAGGGAAAATAAGTGTGGATGATCCCAGACCCAGAGTCACTCTCTCTCCTCCAATCTCTAGTCAGGATTCAGATTCCTCTGTGTTGTCATCTCAGAGTGGACATAAACACTATAAACTGGACAACCAAGACATCTTCCTCTAAATATTTTGAATCTGGGTATCTAGAGCTTCAACTAAAGTTGGGGAGAAGAGTGTTGGGGTGCAGGATGTGATTAAGGTGGAGGTACAGTAGGGTTAAAGGAGGTTGGGTATGGATGGAGAGGTCTCTCTGCCCCCCTGCCTCTCTCCCCTCTCTCTTCTTTAATCAAGCCTAGCTTTAATGAACTGTCTCTGAGCATCACTTTCATTAGCCATTTACTCAATCAATACACTCTGTGTATTCAAGCACTTCCACGAAAACTACAATGTGATGCTTGGAGTGGAAAAGGGCGGTGGGGTGTGTGTGTACGTGTGTGTGTGTGTGTGTGTGTGTGTGTACTTGCGTGTGTGTGTGTGTGAATTAGCACACATGAGTGTGTGTGCTAATGTGTGTGTTTATGCAGGACTTGCTAAACTTTGACGATCCTCCAAGATGCTGCCACTACAGAAATTACCTGTTATTCCCCTCTTCAATACAGATACCCTTCACTCTCCTCCTCCTCCTCTTCCTCCCCCCATACAAAATGCACTGATAGCCTTCTGACCATTTAATTAATTAGGCACAGCACTTAATTATGACAAACTGCATTACAGCCTCAGCGTGTAGAGCTATGCCAGGTCATGTTGGGTAACAATTTGATTTGAGTGAGAAGAGGAGTGGAGATGAAGGAGGGGTCTGGATGGAGGGGGGGGGGGGGGGGGGGGGGTTATTGAGCGGAAAGAGACATATGATGAGATTAACATAATCAGAGCAGCGGGAACTGGCCATGAACAGGCCAGGGGGGAGGAGGGGGAGACAGGGGACAGAGGGGGTTGAGATGGATCAAATTAGTTTTTCTCTTCTCATTAGGATCTGAGGAATAAAGTGAATGTAGAGAGGGGGGATATGGAGAAAGGGGGCAATGTGTGTGTGTGTGTGTGTGTGTGTGTGTGTGTGCGTGCGTGCCTGTGTGTGTGTCTGTGCAATGGTATTTCTGAGTATATGGGGGGAGAAAGGGGTATGTTGAGCCACCCTTATTTCTAGGAAAGCATACAAAATGTGTAATTTGACCATATATTTAGAAAGAGGTCATCATTTCATGGAGTCTGAAGGAAGAAACCACATGAAGAAAGTGGTAATTTTCACAGTCAAGTGAATTTGTGTTAGCGGTTTCATGATGCTTGAATCTAAACCAAAGTAGATCATTTTAAGACTGTTCTTTACATTTTGTATGGGATATTAAGATAGACATGGTTATAAAAAGGTACTGGTAATATTTCATTCAGTACAGAAATGTGTAGGTGGCATTAACTTACCCTATCCCACGGCTCAATTTACCCCATACCCCGGGTAATTTGTGCCAATGTAACAGTATTGCTTCTGTCCCCCCAATCTGGGCTTGAACCAGGGACCCTCTGCACACATCAACAACAGTCACCCTCGAAGCATCGTTACCTATTTCTCCACAAATGCCCCTGCCCTTGCAGGGGAAACAAGTACTTCAATGTCAGCGTGACACCACTGATTGAAACGCTACTAGCATGCTCTGCTAAGTAGCTCGCCATTTCACACCAGTTACACAAACGTTTTTTGGGACAAGCTATGTTTTCAAAACTGTAATGTTTATATGAATTCTGATTATTTGCAGGGATACGCAAGATCCTAAAATGTCTGTTAATATCTTTTTTTAGAAAGAATATTATATTTCCCTTGACGGAACGATGCTGAATGTAAAAATGGCTCAACTTGCCCTACTCTCCCCTATGCATGTTGCGTGGTTGGTTTAGCGTGGAGTGCAGTCTTTTAAAAATATCCAGAAAATCACATTGTAGGATTTTTAATGAATTTATTTGCAAATGATGGTGGAAAATAAGTATTTGGTCAATAACAAAAGTTTATCTCAATACTTTGTTGTATACCCTTTGTTGGCAATGACAGAGGTCAAATATTTTCTGTAAGTCTTCACAAGGTTATCACACACTGTTGCTGGTATTTTGGCCTATTCCTCCATGCAGAACTCCTTTAGAGCAGTGATGTTTTCGGGCTGTTGCTGGGCAACACAGACTTTCAACTCCCTCCAAAGATTTTCTATGGGGTTGAGATCTGGAGACTGGCTAGGCCACTCCAGGACCTTGAAATGCTTCTTACGAAGCCACTCCTTCATTGCCCAGGCGGTGTGTTTGGGATTGTCATACTGAAAGACCCAGCCACGTTTCATCTTCAATGCCCTTGTTTTCACTCAAAATCTCATGATACATGGCCCCATTCATTCTTTCCTTTACACGGATCAGTCGTCCTGGTCCTTTTTCAGAAAAACAGCCTGTGACGTAGAAGTCCGTCACTGGCCGCGGGCAGCATTTGGTTCTTTAACGCACACACATATTCATCACTCCTCCCTGCGCCATTATACCATAAGTTAACAATGTGGGTCGACACACAAATTAACTTCTGTCTTGGTGCAGGCATTTCACACTTGTCAATGTTCATATTTGAGAGATACAATAATTATTATACTTATCAATGTTGTGGATGAGCGCATTGTTTGTTTGTTCTGTTCCTCTCTCTCCATCTCTGTAGCTTCCGGGTATGCTGGAAAAGGACCCGAGCTAAGGGAATTGGGTTGGCTTTATAGTGCCTGTCCCAAATGGCTCATTAATGCATATGGGCATATTGAAAGATATTATCAGTAGTGATGTAATGTTGTAAATGTTATGTTGTGATATTGTTTAAAACCGTGTTGCAATGTATATCCTTTAGTATGTTTAGTTCATGGAAAATGTAGGTTTGTATTGTTAATTGATTAATTAATTAGGGTTAATTGTTCTGAGGGGAGGGGCTAGCCCTACAAAAGGAGCCTCTCTCCAGTCTCTAAGGAGGGCATTTTTTGGATTGAGCTGTGGATGGGGCAGCATTGTTTTTAAGCTGTCCCATAAGGTAGACGTTGATGGCAGTACTGTTGTTTTTTGTTCCGGAATCACTTGTAAATAAACACCTTTGCACAGAAGAACTTTTGCGGCTCCGCCATCTTTTTATTTTGATAGAGGTTAGGTTATCCAGTTTAGCCTTCTGGCCTACTCTACGTGACACAGCCCCAAAGCATGATGTTTCCACCCCCATGCTTCACAGTAGGTATGGTGTTCTTTGGATGCAAATCAGCATTCTTTGTCCTCCAAACACGACGAGTTGAGTTTTTACCAAAAAGTTATATTTTGGTTTCATCTGACCATATGACATTCTCCCAATCTTCTTCTGGATCATCCAAATGCTCTCTAGCAAACTTCAGATGGGCCTGGACATGTACTGGCTTAAGCAGGGGGACACGTCTGGCACTGCAGGATTTGAGTCCCTGGCGGCGTAGTGTGTTACTGATGGTAGGCTTTGTTACTTTGGTCCCAGCTCTCTGCAGGTCATTCACTAGGTCCCCCCGTGTGGTTCTGGGATTTTTGCTCACCGTTCTTGTGATCATTTTGACCCCACGGGGTGAGATCTTGCGTGGAGCCCCAGATCGAGGGAGATTATAAGTGGTCTTGTATGTCTTCCATTTCCTAATAATTGCTCCCACAGTTGATTTCTTCAAACCAAGCTGCTTACCTATTGCAGATTCAGTCTTCCCAGCCTGGTGCAGGTCTACAATGTTGTTTCTGGTGTCCTTTGACAGCTCTTTGGTCTTGGCCATAGTGGAGTTTGGAGTGTGACTGTTTGTGGACAGGTGTCTTTTATACTGATAACAAGTTCAAACAGGTGCCATTAATACAGGTAACGAGTGGAGGACAGAGGAGCCTCTTAAAGAAGAAGTTACAGGTCTGTGAGAGCCAGAAATCTTGCTTGTTTGTAGGTGACCAAATACTTATTTTCCACCATAATTTGCAAATAAATTCATTAAAAATCCTACAATGTGATTTTCTGGAGAAAAAAAATCTAATTTTGGCTGTCATGGTTGAAGTGTACCTATGATGACAATTACAGGCCTCTCTCATCTTTTTAAGTGGGAGAACTTGCACAATTGGTGCCTGACTAAATACTTTTTTGCCCCACAGTATATTATTTAAAATGTTTAGGTTTGAATTCCTACCTAGGTTCATATTCTGAAGTGTTGATCAGCTCCATTCTTTCATTGTTCTGTTATGGTTAAGTGCCTTCCTCAAGGGCACATCGACTGGCCCAATTATCTAAACCACTAGGTTACCTGCCGCCCCAGGTGATCATCATCATCATAGTCTGTTTTCTTTCCATTCACTCTTTATTCCCTTGGTTAAACTCTGCCATTAGTTGGTGCTGAGAGGAAATGGATGATGTGCATTTTGTGTTGCATTAGTAACGAGTTAGATTGCGGTAGTGTTTAGCTGTCAGAGAGGTGGTCTGGGTTGGGAGGCAATGAATGGTGGACATGAACCATGGGATAGATGGGGGGGGGGGGGTTCAATTGATTTGGTGGTGATTTGGAGAGATAGGGGGATAGATTGATTTGGTGGTGATTTGGATAGATAGGGGGATAGATTGATCGGGATAGATTGGGGGATAGATAGGGGGATAGATTGATTGGGATAGATAGGGGGATAAATTGATCGGGATAGATTGATTGGGATAGATAGGGGGATAGATTGATTGGGATAGATAGGGGAATAGATTGATCGGGATAGATAGGGGAATAGATTGATCGGGATAGATAGGGGGATAGATTGATCGGGATAGATAGGGGGATAGATTGATCGGGATAGATAGGGGGATAGATTGATTGGGATAGTTAGGGGGATAGATTGATTGGGATAGACTGATTTGGTGGTGATTGGGATAGATAGGGGGATAGATTGATTGGGATAGATAGGGGATAGATTGATTGGGATAGAAACCGGGATAGATAGATTGATTTGGTGGTGATTGGGATAGATAGGGGGATGGATTGATTTGGAGGATGATTGGGATTGATTTGGTAGTGATTGGGATAGATAGGAGGATAGATTGATTTGGTGGTGATTGGGATAGATAGGGGGAGAGATTGATTTGGTGGTGATCGCCATAACAAATCCAGGAGTGTGTTTCATGTCTCTATTCTGTGACCTCACACACTCCATGTGTTTTAATTACACTAGACATTATTTTCTGTATTTGTTTGGTTGTCCTTTTATCCATCCTGTGACTGCCTCAACCGACAACCAGTTTTACTCCCAGCACCATCACTCACATAAATATGACGTGAAAAGGTTGTGACAGTGTTGGTGTGATGTTGTGTGGACGTTATCACACCCCGCCAGCATCAGGCTAATATTGTCCCAATGTATGTCATGAAGAGAGGATTAGACTGAGGGGTGTCAGAGGGGGGGGGGGGGGGGTTAATATACGTGTCTGTGTCCCTTTCATCCTCCTCCCTCTTCAGTTCCCCCCTCCAGACACACACATACAACCCTCTCCATCCAATCGTCCTCTTCTTGTCATCTACCCCAGGCCCATGGTGCAGGGAGACTTGGTCCAGCAGGAGAGGAGAGAAGGGTACTCTGCTCTGTGACTACTCTACATTCCACACCCCACGGTGCATTAGAATGGTGATTCTGCCTCCTTTATGCCTCTGCTATGGCCCTATTTATCATAATTCATCGTTTACACGATCCACTCCCCCAACACACACCATACTATTCACATTGGCAAGATCTCATTGGACTGTGGCCACAGGCAACAGTGAGGGGGAGACGTACTGTAAGTGTGTATGGATGAAGGATGATCTCCTTTAGCTATTCTGCCTAAACAGCTTTCAGTAGCATTGAAACTAGAACCTCCCTTTGTAAAGGAAAGGATCTGCATGACCTACAGGGCCACTTTCCCGGACACAGTTTAAGCCTATTCCTGGACAAAGTAGCAATTTCAGCAGAGATTGTCCATCAAGCAATGTTTTTAGTCTAGGACTAGGCTTAATCTTTGTCCAGGAAACTGGTCCTTGGAGTATGAAGTGTAGACTATACCACACATCACTCTACCAAACTGTTGTGTACACAAGTACTCCAACCAAACTGTTGTGTACACAAGTACTCCAACCAAACGGTTGTGTACACAAGTACTCCAACCAAACGGTTGTGTACACAAGTACTCCAACCAAACGGTTGTGTACACACGTACTCCAACCAAACGGTTGTGTACACTAGTACTCCAACCAAATTGCAGAATGTCATCAATTCTACAAAGAATTCTTCTGAGCCTCATAGTGCCAAACGCCGAAGGCCATTCCATGATTTCTTCGCCATCCAATTACTACTAAAATATTGTATTATTATTGTAATGAGACTGCAGGTCAGAGAGACGATAAATAAGCAGTTATTTCCCCACTAGTTCATTTAAACCAATTTCTCATTTTCATCATTATACTAGCCATTTCCTCATAGACAGATCATATATAGATTTCCCCCTAGATTGGAACAGGACCTTTATTGTAAAATATGCTCCTGAGGTTTAGGTATTTGAAATAAGCCCCACTTCACTCACTGATAGCTGAAAGAGAATACACCACAGGGTTTTAAATGATATATTATGTTACTTTATGATGATGCCCCTTCAGAGAGGAAAAGGTGTTCTAATTTAATTACTGGTATTCTCCAGAACCATAACACTCTCTCTCTCTCAGGTCACACATCTTGCTGCTGTGATTTCACCCAGTAGATATGGGAGTTTACCAACATTGGATGTGTTTTCTAATTCTTTGTGGATCTGTGTAATCTGAGGGAAATATGTGTCTCTAATATGGTCATACATTTGGCAGGAGGTTAGTTAGTGCAGTTCAGTTTCAACCTCATTTTGTGGGCTGTGTGTACATAGCCTGTCTTCTCTTGTGAGCCAGGTCTGACTACGGCAGCCTCTCTCAATAGCAAGGCTATTCTCACTGAGTCTGTATATATATATATATATATATATATATATATATATATATATATATATATATATATATATATATATATATATATATATAGTCAAAGCTTTCCTTAATTTTGGGTCAGTCACAGTGGTCAGGTATTCTGCTGAGTACTCTCTATTTAGGGCCAAATAGCATTCTAGTTTGCTCTGTTTTATTGTTAATTCTTTCCAATGTGTCAAGTAATTATTTTGAGCTTTCTGTTGTGTTGCTGTCCTGGGTGCTCTGTTTGTGTTTGTGAACAGAGCCCCAGGACCAGCTTGCTTAGGGGACTCTTCTCCAGGTTCATATCTCTGTTGGTGATGGCTTTGTTATGGAAGGTTTGGGAATCGCTTCCTTTTAGGTGGGTGTAGAATTTAATGGCTTGTTTCTGGATTTTTGATAATTAGTGGGTATCGGCCTAATTCTGCTCTGCATGCATTATTTGCTGTTGTACACGGAGGATATTCCATGCAAAATTCTGCAGTGCTGTTCCTTATTTTTCCGTAGTGTATTTCTGTATTGTTTTAGTGATTCACCATAGTGAATCACTAGGTTTTCCGGGTCTCTATGTTTTGTTTGGATAGGTTTCTCAATTTCTTTCTGAGATTTTTGCATTCTTTGTCAAACAATTTGTCATTGTTGTTAACCTGTCTAGGACACAGGTTCCGCTATCGAATCCCTCCCCCCCCCCCAACATTCCGCTGAAAAGGCAGCGCGGGAAATTCCCAAAACATTTTTTAGAAATATTAAACTTTCACATATTAACAAGTCCAATACAGCAAATGAAAGATAAACATCTTGTTAATCTACCCATCGTGTCCGATTTTTAAAATGTTTTACAGCGAAAACACAACATATATTTATGTTACATCACCACCAAATCCAAAAAAACACACAGCCATTTTTCCCAGGCAAAGATAGTCACAAAAGCAGAATTAGAGATAAAATTAATCACTAACCTTTGATAATCTTCATCAGATGACACTCATATGACATCATGTTACACAATACATTTATGTTTTGTTCGATAATATGCATATTTATATCCACATTGGCGCCATGTTCAGAAATGCCTCCAAAATATCTGGAGTAATTACAGAGAGCTACGTCAGATAACAGAAATGCTCATCATAAATCTTGATGAAAGATACATGTGTTACATATAATTAAAGATACACTGGTTCTTAATGCAACCGCTGTGTCAGATTTTTTTTTAACATTACAAAAAAAACATACCATGCAATAATCTGAGACGGTGCTCAGACGTAAATATATTTCTCCGTTTCTCTGTTGGAGTCAACAGAAATACGAAATTACATCATAAATATTCCCTTACCTTTGATGATCTTTCATCAGAATGCAGTGCAAGGAGTCCTAGTTCCACAATAAATAGTTGTTTTGTTCCATAATGTCCATTACTAGTGTCCAATTAGCTACTTTTGCTAGCACGGTTAGTTCACATGTCCAAAAGCTGGCGCTGGTCCAAGCGAACTCGGACGAAAACTTCAAAAAGTTATATTTCAGGTCGAATAAACTGGTCAAACTAAGTAGAGAATCAGAATTGTCTAAAAGGGATTTAACTTGTTGTTGCCCAATTGTTTTTGGTAGGTTTCTACACTACTTTCCTTCCATTTATAACATTTCTTAATATTACTCAGTTCCTTTGGCTTTGATGCCTCAGGATTGAGTATTGAGCTATTCAAGTAGACTGATTTTGATGTGATCTGACTGTGAACGCTCTGAGAGACTCCTGGTTGAGGTCAGTGATAAAGTCATCTACAGTGTACCTACCGTAAGAGTCCCCTCGAAGCCTACCATTATGTACAGACCCAGCATGCGACAGAGTTGCAGGAGTTGTGGCCCGTTTTTGTTGGTTGTTTGTTAGTTGTGTCTAGGGGGGCATATTTGGGAGGGAATGCTGTCTCCTCCAGGTAGGTGTTAGTCCCCCTGTGTGCTAAGAGTGTCAGGTTTTTGTCCAGTTCTGGTATTTAGGTTACTACAGACATGTCCCTGGGCCGGAAAATGGTTGATCTCGCCCTCTAGGATGGAAAATCGTTAAAGTATGGGGATTCCTTTGGAGGGATATAGGTAGCACACATGAGGAAATGTTTCTCTGTTGAGATAATTTCCTCATTCATTTCTAGCCAGATGTAAAATGTTCCTGTTTTGGCAAATTTAATAGAGTTGGTTAGGTCTGCTCTGTATCAAATTAGCATATCCCTGAGTCTCTTCCCTGTTTCACACTTGGTAGTTTGGTGGATAAGACTACCAACTTTCTGTAACCTAGAGGGCAACCAGTGGGTCCATCTCCTCTATACCATATTTTTTTGCAGGATGACAAGGTCTGTATTTCCAATTTCTTCTATGAAATCTGGGTTCCTGCTATTCAGGTCAAAGGCAGATGACCTCAGACAGTTGTACAGTTGACGTCAGAAGTTTATATTAACCAAACACATTTAAACTCAGTTTTTCACAATTCCTGACATTTAATCCCAGTAAAAATTCCCTGTCTTAGGTCAGTTAGGATCACCACTTTATTTTAAGAATGTGAAATGTCAGAATAATACTAGAGAGAATTATTTATTTCAGCTGTTATTTCTTTCATCACATTCCCAGTGGGTCAGAAGTTTACATACACTCAATTGGTATTTGGTAGCATTGACTTTAAATTGTTTAACTTGGGTAAAACATTTTGGGTAGCCTCCTGCAAGCTTTCCACAATAAGTTGGGTGAATTGTGGCCCAGTCCTCTTGACAGAGCTGGTGTAACTGAGTCAGTTTTGTAGGCCTCCTTGCTCACACATGCTTTTTCAGTTCTGCCCACAAATGTTCTATGGAATTGAGGTCAGGGCTTTGTGATGGCCATTCCATTTTGCCACAACTTTGGGGTCATTGTCCATTTGGAAGACCATTTGCGACCAAGCTTTAACTTCCTTCAATATCCACAATTTTCCTCACCTCTTGATGCCATCTATTTTGTGAAGTGAACCAGTCCCTCCTGCAGCAAATCACCTCCACAACATGATGCTGCCACCCCCTTGCTTCACGGTTGGGATGGTGTTCTTCGGCTTGCAAGCCTCCCCCTTTTTCCTCCAAACATAACGATGGTCATTATGGCCAAATTGTTTTATTTTTGTTTCATCAGACCAGAGGACATTTCTCCAAAAAGTACGATCTGTTTTTTTTATTTAACCTTTATTTAAACAGGAAGGTGTCACACCCTGGTCAAAGTATTTTGTGTTTATCTTTATTTATTTGGTCAGGCCAGGGTGTGGCATGGGTTTTTGTATGTGGTGTGTATTTATGGGGATTGTAGCTAGTGGGGTGTTCTAGCTAAGTCTATGGCTGTCTGAAGTGGTTCTCAATCAGAGGCAGGTGTTTATCGTTGTCTCTGATTGGGAACCATATTTAGGCAGCCATATTCTTTGAGTTTGTCGTGGGTGATTGTCCTTTGTGTCCTTAGTGTTAGTTTGCACCAGTTTAGGCTGTTTCGGTTTTCATTACGTTTATTATTTTGCACTGTTTGTATTTAGATTCGTGTTGCTATAGTCAATAAACATGGATCGTAATCTACACGCCGCATTTTGGTCCGACTCTCCTTCTCATAAAGAAAACCGTTACAGAATCACCCACCACAAAGGGACCAAGCAGCGTGTCAACAGGCAGGAACAGCCCAAAGTGGAGTACAGTATGGACTATACTTCTTGGGAGGAGATAGACAGGTGGGCAGTCGACCCAGGGAGAGTGCCGGAGCCCGCCTGGGATTCGATGGAGCAGTGCGCGGAAGGATATAGGAGAATGGAGTTTGCGAAGCAAGCAAGGCGGCGCGGACGGAGGCCCCATAGTCAGCCCCAAAAATGTATTGGGGGGGGGGCTCAGGGAGAGTGTGGCAGAGTCAGGAGCCAGACCTGAGCCAACTCTCCCTGTTTATCGTGAGGAGCCAAGGAGGAGACCAGAACCAGAGCCGGTGTTGGAGGTGAGCGAAACAGAGACTGTGAAGGAGTTAATGGGGAAATTGGAGGAGAGAGAAATGAGGGAGTTGCTGTGTTGGTGTTTTAAACATGGAATTCGCCCGACGGAGCGTGTCGGGGATTTGATGGCACCTGGGTCAGCGCTCCATACTCGTCCTGAGGTGCGTGTTAGTCGGCTGGTGAAGATGGTGCCAGTCTCACGTACCAGGCCTCCTGTGCACCTCCCTAGCCTTGCACGTCCTGTGCCAGCACCGCTCTCAAGATCTCCAGTACGCCTTCACGGTCTAACCCATCCTGTGCCACCTCCACACCCCAGCCCTCCGGTAGCAGCTCCCCGCACCAGGCTTCCTGTGCGTGTCCTCGGCCCAGTACCACCAGTGCCAGCACCACGCATCAGGCCTACAGTGCGCCTCGCCTGTCCAGCGCTGTCGGAGCCCTCCTCCTCTCCAGCGCTGTCGGAGTCTCCCGCCTGTTTAGCGCTGTTAGAGCCTTCCTTCTCTACAGCGCTGCCGGAGTCTCCCGCCTGTTCAGAACTGCCAGTTAGCATAGAGCTGCCAGTTAGCATAGAGCTGCCAGTTAGCATAGAGCTGCCAGTTAGCATAGAGCTGCCAGTTAGCTTAGAGCTGCCAGTTAGCAAGGAGCTGCCAGTCTGCAAGGAGCTGCCAGTCTGCATGGAGCTGCCAGTCTGCATAGAGCTGCCAGTCTGCATGGAGCTGCCAGTCTGCAAGGAGCCGCCAGAGCTGCCTGTCTGCAGGATGCCGCCAAAGCTGCCAGTCTGCAAGGAGCCGCCAGAGCTGCCAGTCTGCAAGGAGCCGCCAGAGCTGCCAGTTAGCATGGAGCAGCCAGGGCCGCCAGTCAGCATGGAGCAGCCAGGGCCGCCAGTCAGCATGGAGCAGCCAGGGCCGCCAGTCAGTATGGAGCAGCCAGGGCCGCCAGTCAGCATGGAGCAGCCAGTCAGCATGGAGCAGCCAGTCAGCATGGAGCAGCCAGTCAGCATGGAGCAGCCAGAGCTGCCAGTCGACCAGACTCTTCCAGATCTGCCAGTCGACCAGACTCTTCCAGATCTGCCAGTCGACCAGACTCTTCCAGATCTGCCAGTCGACCAGACTCTTCCAGATCTGCCAGTCGACCAGACTCTTCCAGATCTGCCAGTCGACCAGACTCTTCCAGATCTGCCAGTCGACCAGACTCTTCCAGATCTGCCAGTCGACCAGACTCTTCCAGATCTGCCAGTCGACCAGACTCTTCCAGATCTGCCAGTCGACCAGACTCTTCCAGATCTGCCAGTCGACCAGACTCTTCCAGATCTGCCAGTCGACCAGACTCTTCCAGATCTGCCAGTCAGCCAGGATCTGCCGAAACCACCAGCCAGCCAGGTAGATTCATCAACCTGCCTGAGCTTCCTCTCACTCCTGAGCTTCCTCTCACTCCTGAGTTTCCCCTCAGTCCCGAGCTGCCTCAGTCCCGAGCTGCCCCTCAGTCCCGATCTGCTCCTCAGTCCAGTGGGGTTCTGGGTGAGGACTACTAGGCCATGGTCGGCGGCGAGGGTGGACTATCCAGGGACGCGAGGAGAAGGGACTAAGACATTGATTGAGTGGGGTCCACGTCCCGCGCCGGAGCCGCCACCATGGACAGACGCCCACCCGGACCCTCCCTATTGTTTTGGAGGTGCGTTCGGGAGTCCGCACCTTAGGGGGGGGTTCTGTCACACCCTGGTCAAAGTATTTTGTGTTTATCTTTATTTATTTGGTCAGGCCAGGGTGTGGCATGGGTTTTTGTATGTGGTGTGTATTTATGGGGATTGTAGCTAGTGGGGTGTTCTAGCTAAGTCTATGGCTGTCTGAAGTGGTTCTCAATCAGAGGCAGGTGTTTATCGTTGTCTCTGATTGGGAACCATATTTAGGCAGCCATATTCTTTGAGTTTGTCGTGGGTGATTGTCCTTTGTGTCCTTAGTGTTAGTTTGCACCAGTTTAGGCTGTTTCGGTTTTCATTACGTTTATTATTTTGCACTGTTTGTATTTAGATTCGTGTTGCTATAGTCAATAAACATGGATCGTAATCTACACGCCGCATTTTGGTCCGACTCTCCTTCTCATAAAGAAAACCGTTACAGAAGGGCTCATTGAAATTTAAAATCTCTTTTTCAAGAGCGTCCTGGCCAAGATAGGCAGCACCAAGTCATTACAAAAATTACAGACAAACAACATGAAAAACTACAAGTAATCTAGTAAAAACCATGGAATTCACAAGAGTATAACAATATCAAAAACAGCAAATTAAAAACATTGACAGGTCAGGGAATCAGTCTCAAGATCATTCATCAGTGATTTAGAAATACCAATCGGGACAAGTTCTTCCAGTTTAAAAGTATTTTGTAAGGCATTCCAAGACGATGGCGCAGAGTACATAATAGCCCTTTTACCAAATTCAGTTCGGACATTTGGAACAGTTAGCAGGATAAAGTCCAGCGAACGAAGAGAGTACCCACCACATTTCTGAACAATAAAAATGCCCAAATAAAAAGGTAGTAAACCCAAAATGGCTTTGTAAATAAAAGTATACCAGTGCCCGAGCCTACGAGTGACTAGAGAAGGCCAGCCAACCCTGGTATACAAAGTGCAGTGGTGCATAAGGGTTTTGCAGTTTAAAATAAATCTCAAAGTGCCATGGTAAAGAGTGTCAATTGATCTCAAACACTGAGTGGAAGCATTCATATATAAAATACCCCCATAGTCTAGTGAAGGCATACATGTAGCTGATACTAGCCTCCTTCTGGCTTCAAAATAAAAACAGGCCTTATTCCTAAAATAAAATCCCAATTTCAGCTTCAATTTTTATTTTTTTATTTCATCAATTAAAATTCCAAGATATTTATATGAGGTTACAACCTCAATCTCCTTGACCCGATAGGTGAAAGGTTCAGAGGTCTATTTCTTGCTTTAGAAAACACCATTAGTTTAGTTTAGTTTTGTCAGTATTGAGGATAAGCTTCAATTGACACAAGGTATGTTGAACAGTATAAAAAGCAGTTTGCAAGTTCTGGAAAGATTTTGTAAGAGACAACAGTAAATAACAGTATCATCAGCATAAAAATGAAGTTGCGCATTTTGGACATTTTTGTCTAAATCATTTATATAAATAGTGAATAAGAGAGGACCAAGTACAGAGCCTTGGGGTACACCATTAAAGACAGACAATTTAACAGACATAAGCCCATCAAATTGAGTGCACTGAGTTCTATCAGACAGATAGTTAACAAACCATGCAACTGCATGCTCTGAAAGGCCTACACTCGACAATCTCTGCCTTAGTATAGCATGATCTCCTGTATCAAAAGCCTTAGAGAGATCAATAAAAAGTGAGACACAGTGCTGTTTTTTTGTCAAGGGCTTCAGTGATATCATTTAAAACCTTCATGGCTGCTGTAATTGTGCTATGCTTCTTCCTGAAGCCCGGTTGGTACATTGATAATATAGAGTTAGTAAATTTTTAAAAAACTTGTGAGTGAACAGCTAAACAGTTTCAAGTATTTTTACCAGGGGTGACAGCTTTGAGATTGGCCTATAATTATTTAAAAGAGTTGGATCTCGCCCTTTAAAAAGTGGTAGGACAAATGCTGATTTCCAGATTTGGGGAATTTCATTATATCCCAGGGTTAGATTGAACAGATATGTAAGTGGTTCAGCTATGAAATCAGCTGCCAGATTTAAAAAGCAGGGATCCAAAAGATCAGGACCTGCAGGCTTTCTCTGATCTAAGGGTTTCAGGGCTGTATGTACCACCTGCACTGAGAATGGCAAAAAGCAAAAAGTTTGACCTGCTCTCAATGGTTCATCCACACAGGGTTGAACAGAGACAGAGGACACTGAATCAAACAGCCCACCAGATGATACAAAGTGCTCATTGAAACAATTCAGAATTTTAGGTTTGTCATGTACAGCAACAGAGTCCTTCAAAACACATGACGGTAATTCATTAACATTACTGTTACCAGACATAGACTTAATAGCCTTCCAAAACTTTCTAGGGTCATTCAGGTTATCAGTGGTAACAGACATAAGATATTCAGACTTGGCCTTCCTGAGAAGAAAATAGCACTTGTTTCGTAACTGCCTAAAAATAAGCCAATCAGCATCAGAACATGATTTCCTTGCTTTAGCCCAGGCTAGATTACGGTGAATAATACAAGACAGCTCAGAAGAAAACCATGGATTATCCCGCCCTTTAACCCTGAACCTGCGGAATGGGGAATGTTTGTTTACTATTTGGGAAAAACCATCATGAAAGAATTTCCAGGCAGTTTCCACATCAGGGATAAAATCAATCTGCTCCAGTCAAAATAAAACAAATCACGAAAGAAAGCCTGCTCATTAAAACACTTCAAATTTCTCTTACGAATAAAACGTGGGTTTGTCTTAGGAACCTTAGTATTTCTAACAGCAACAACAGCACAATGGTCACTTAAATCATTACAAAAATCACCAACTGCAGAATATTTCCGTGGAACATTTGTCAATATCAAATCAATCAGGGGAGATTTATCTGGGCATTTAAGATTTGGGCGAGTGGGTGAGTTAATCAACTGGGTAAGATTCATAGAATTACAAAACATTTTTAAATCATCAGACACCGGCTTTAACCAACACCAGTTGAGATCACCAATCAAGATAATTTCCCTGTAAAGAAGTTTAGACATAAGGTGTGTCAAAGAAGAAAATGCATCACCGAGAGCAGAGGGGGGTCTATAATAGCCAATCACACTTATAGAGAGCAGAGGGGGGTCTATAACAGCCAATCACAGTTATAGAGAGGCCCTTTGAAACCTCAATATTCAAAGCAAGAAATTCCAACTGTTTACAAATAGTTTCAGACTTTGTCACACTTACATGGAATTTAGATTTTACATATATAGCCACAACCCCACCTTTCTTAACCCGATCAGTGCGATAAACATTGTAACCACTTATACAAATATCCTTATCAAAAACAGACTTGCTGAGCCAGGTTTCAGAAAGCACAATTACATCAGCATCAGTTGATTTAGCCCAAATCCTAACCCCATCAATTTTTGACAACTGCGTACATTTAAATGAAAAATACCAAAACCAGATCTTGATTTAAAATCAGAGGGGGTTTGGAGACATTGCATTGCCAGGGTTAGGTTGCACATTTCCTGATATCAACAAAAGAAGAAGAACTAGGCACCTCTGTTTAATAACCTTACACGGCTTCTCTTTTTTAAGAGACCTAATGCAAGCGAATTCTAAAGGTGAGTTTCTTTGTCCCCATGTGCAATTGTAAACTGTAGTCTGGCTTTTTATGGCAGGTTTGGAGCAGTGGCTTCTTCCTTGCTGAGCGGCTGAGGTTATGTCGATATAGGACTTGTTTTACTGTGTATATAGACACTTTTGTACCGTTTCCTCCAGCATCTTCACAAGGTCCTTTGCTGTTGTTCTGGGATTGATTTGCACTTTTCGCACCGAAGTACGTTCATCTCTAGGAGACAGCGTGGTCACATGGTGTTTATGGTGTTGGTGTTTATACTTGCATACTATTGTTTGTACAGATGAACGCGGTACATTCAGGCGTTTGGAAATTGCTCCCAAGGATGGACCAGACTTGTGGAGGTCTACAATTTTTTTTCTGAGGTCTCGGCTGATTTCTTTTGATTTTCGCATGATGCAGGGCAAAGAGGGATTGAGATTGAAGGTAAGCCTTGAAATACATCCACATGTACACCTCCAATTAACTCAAATGATGTCAATTAGCCTATCAGAAGCTTCTAAAGCATGACATAATTTTCTGGAATTTTCCAAGCTGTTTAAAGACAACTTTGTGTATGTAAACTTCTGACCCACTAGAATTGTGATACAGTGAATTATAAATGAAATAATCTGTCTGTAAAGAATTGTTGGAAAAATGACTCGTGTCATGCACAAAGTAGATGTCCTAACCGATATGCCCAAACTATAGTTTGTTAACAAGAAATGTGTCTGGTGGTTGAAAAACGAGTTTTTAATGAATCCACCCTAAGTGTATGTAAACTTCCAACTTCAACTGTATTACCGGATATTCCTTGATATTCCACTCTTTAATTTATAGAAGCATTGTATATCAAAACAAATGTGCATCTGCAGCCTCTCAGGGGTTTACCCTCTTTGTGGGGTCACCCTGCCCCCCCCCCCTCCCTCCACAGCTGGTCAGGGGGCTGAATGCTGAGGACAGCAGTTTAGGTTTTGTCCCGTGAGCGCATGGGTGAACCCAGCTCTATATATATGCAAATCCCATTCGTTCTCTCTCTGTCCTCAGCTCCACAGTGTAATGGACAATCTATGAGGGGTATTGATCGACACGGAGATGTCTCTATCTGTGTATGCGTATAGGGGTTGATGAAGGAATCATACTCAATATTAGGACATCTCTTATATAGAGACTAAAAGGCTTGTAGGGGTATGTGCAACCTGTATTTTAGTTCACTGTGACTCTCACCTCCAGCGGACTACAGTGGGTTTGGGTTCCTCCTCATGTGTGTGGGAAAAATCCAAAGAATAGAAAAAAGTGGAAGAGAAAAAGGAGGAGAATCGTCAGGGATAAGACATGGTAAAGATGGTCAGCTGTGGATAAGACATGGTAAAGATGGTCATCTGTGGATAAGACATGGTAAAGATGGTCATCTGTGGATAAGACATGGTAAAGATGGTCAGCTGTGGATAAGACATGGTAAAGATGGTCAGCTGTGGATAAGACATGGTAAAGATGGTCAGCTGTGGATAAGACATGGTAAAGATGGTCATCTGTGGATAAGACATGGTAAAGATGGTCATCTGTGGATAAGACATGGTAAAGATGGTCAGCTGTGGATAAGACATGGTAAAGATGGTCAGCTGTGGATAAGACATGGTAAAGATGGTCATCTGTGGATAAGACATGGTAAAGATGGTCATCTGTGGACAAGACATGGTAAAGATGGTCAGCTGTGGATAAGACATGGTAAAGATGGTCATCTGTGGATAAGACATGGTAAAGATGGTCAGCTGTGGATAAGACATGGTAAAGATGGTCATCTGTGGACAAGACATGGTAAAGATGGTCATCTGTGGATAAGACATGGTAAAGATGGTCATCTGTGGACAAGACATGGTAAAGATGGTCAGCTGTGGATAAGACATGGTAAAGATGGTCATCTGTGGACAAGACATGGTAAAGATGGTCATCTGTGGACAAGACATGGTAAAGATGGTCATCTGTGGATAAGACATGGTAAAGATGGTCAGCTGTGGATAAGACATGGTAAAGATGGTCATCTGTGGACAAGACATGGTAAAGATGGTCATCTGTGGATAAGACATGGTAAAGATGGTCATCTGTCGATATGATATGGTAAAGATGGTCATATGTGGATAAGATATGGCAAGATGGTCATCTGTGGATAAGATATTGGAAAGATGGTCATCTGTGGATAAGATATTGGAAAGATGACCATCTGTGGATAAGATATGGTAAAGATGGTCCTCTGAAGTGAGGATCTGATATGGTAAAGATGGTTCATTGAAGTGAGAATAAGATATGTTAAAGATGGTCTTCTGAAGTGAGGATAAGATATGGTAAAGATGGTCAACTGTAGATAAGATATAGTAAAGATGGTCATCTGTAGCGAGGATATTATACAGTAGAAATGGTCATCTGAAGCGAGGATAAGATATGGTAAAGATTGTCATTTGTGGACAAGAGATGGTGAAGATGGTCCATTGAAGTGAAGATAAGATATGGTGAAGATTGTCATCTGTGGATAAGATATGGTAAATATGGTCCTCCTGAAGTGAAGATAAGATATGGTAAAGAGGGTGTTCTGAAGTGAGGATAAGACATGTTAAAGATGGGCATCTGTAGTGAGGATAATACCTGGTAGAAATGGTCATCTGTGGATAAGATATGGTAAAGATGGTCATCTGTGGATAAGACATGTTAAAGATGGTCATCTGTGGATATGATATGGTAAAGATGGTCATCTGTAGTGAGGATATGATATGGTAAAGATGGTCATCTGTAGTGAGGATATGATATGGTAAAGATGGTCATCTGTAGTGAGGATATGATATGGTAAAGATGGTCATCTGTAGTGAGGATATGATATGGTAAAGATGGTCATCTGTAGTGAGGATAAGATATGGTAAAGATGGTCATCTGTAGTGAGGATATGATATGGTAAAGATGGTCATCTGTAGTGAGGATATGATATGGTAAAGATGGTCATCTGTAGTGAGGATAAGATATGGTAAAGATGGTCATCTGTAGTGATGATATGATATGGTAAAGATGGTCATCTGTAGTGAGGATATGATATGATAAAAATGGTCGACTGTTGTGAGGAAAAGTGATTGTGTACAGGGTTGGTAATTTTTTACATAGGAGAGGAAAACTTCAACTGATACATCTTCAACAGAATGCTACTCAAATCATCTCATCTCTCCTCTACTCCACTCCACCATTTGACTCATCTTCTCTCCCATCTGTGTGTGTGTGTGGTGTGTGCTTGCATGTGTGTGCGTGTGCTTGTTTGTACAGTGGTTGGTGAAGGAATCATGCAGATGATCAGAAAATCATTATTAGGAAATATCAGTATGTGTGTGTGTATTTACTGCTCATGTTGAGGACTTGCTTTCTCAGCAGGAGCCGTTTCCTCATGCAGAACTAGAAAACTAGATATGCAGGCAAACAAAACACTCTGCACAAACTACACACACACACAATCTGACTTTTCAGTGTATGTGTATGTGTGTGTGTGTGTGTGTGTGTGTGTGTGTGTGTGTGTGTGTGTGTGTGTGTGTATTTACTGCTCATGTTGAGGACTTGCTTTCTCAGCAGGAGCCGTTTCCTCATGCAGAACTAGAAAACTAGATATGCAGGCAAACAAAACACTCTGCACAAACTACACACACACACAATCTGACTTTTCAGTGTATGTGTATGTGTGTGTGTGTGTGTGTGATGATCTCACGCTGAGGGTCTGCGGATGGGTATTTACTGGGGGCTGACCGGTTTGGGCTACTTTGACGCCGCTCCACTCGTAAATGACCTCCCTCTCCCCCTCAGCAAGGAACAATGGGAAGACCTGGGAATAGGCTGGGGATGGGCTCTGATTCCCTGAACCCCCCTTTGGGGTTAACGCCTCCAGTATAATGCCTTCCCCAACCCCCGATCATCAGACTATAATAAGCATAAAAACTCTCTAGAATGATCTACCAAGCTGATTTATACAGTAGTTATGTGTTTTATAAATAAGAAACGCTACATCTTTGACAGATCATTTAGATACAGGACACCAGCTTTTTTTATATTACCCTTATTCTTTTGTCATTGCAAATTATCTTTATTTTGTATAATTTGCGAATACATTTATGGAAGAAAAGCTAAGGTATCTCTGTGCGTGGTTTTATCTGTCCATGACCAACGGAATTACACAGGTTAAAACATATGTAGAGAGAAAATCATTTCCATAAGAATTTCCATAATTGTCCCAACCTGCTTTTGAGGATATGAAGTCCCCCCCCCCTCTCTCTCTGAGACACGGGGATATTTTAACTCCTGGTGGGGCCTGGAGATGGAGCAGGTAGATTGATTTCACACACACAGAATAGGAGGAAAGATACCGTGTGTGTGTGTGTGTGTGTGTGTGTGTGTGTGTGTGTGTGTGTGTGTGTGTGTGTGTGTGTGTGTGTGTGTGTGTGTGTGTGTGAACAGAGAAATGCAGTGCGAAGAAGTAAGATACAACCTGATTATGTCTGTAATACATGAAACGTGTTCTAATAAATGCCGGTCTCTTATGGAAAGCCTTTGCGTATGGAGTGCAGACAAGCAGTAATTCATTGTTCAAAGGTTAAAATTGCTATGGACAATTATATAATTTAATTTTCTTAAGTGCTATTAGCATATATATTTAGTTACATATTCAGTGCTTGGGACTCGAGAACAGACTATAATGTGACAAGGAATCAAGATCAATTTATTTACTATAGAGAATAAGAGAGAGAAAGCAGACAGCTAGACATAGACAGTAATTACGAGAGATGGAGAGAGATGGAGAGAGAGGTAGAGAGAGGTAGAGAGAGGTAGAGAGATGGAGAGAGAGATGTAGAGAGAATGGGAAAAAGGGAGAGAAGGAAAGACAGAGAGAGAAATAGATTGATGCTTATTTATTTTCACATTGGACTTTAACCATTTGTACATCATTACAACACTGTATATATACATAATGACATTTGTAATGTCTTTATTCTTTTGAAACTTCTGTGAGTGGAATGTTTACTGTTAATTTTTGTTTATTTCACTTTTGTATATTATCTATCTCACTTGCTTTGGCAATGTTAACATATGTTTCCCATGCCAATAAAACCCCTTGAATTGAATTGATAGAAATATGGGGAAACAGAGGTAGAGAGATACAGGTAGAGGTTGAGGGAGGTAGAGAGAGGTACAGGTAGAGAGAGGTAAAAGTAGAGAGAGGTAGAGGGAGGAAGAGAGAGGTACAGGTAGAGAGAGGTAGAGGGAGGTAAAATTAGAGAGAGGAAGAGGGAGTTAAAAGTAGAGAGAGGAAGTAGGTAAAATTAGAGAGAGGAAGAGGGAGGTAAAAGTAGAGAGAGGAAGAGGGAGGTAAAAGTAGAGAAAGGTAGAGGGAGGTAAAATTAGAGCGAGGAAGAGGGAGGTCAAATTAGAGAGAGGAAGAGGGAGGTAAAAGTAGAGAGAGGAAGAGGGAGGTAAAAGTAGAGAGAGGAAGAGGGAGGTAAAAGTAGAGAGACGAAGAGGGAGGTAAAAGTAGAGAGAGGTAGAGGAAGATAGAGAGAGGTAGAGGAAGGTAGAGAGAGGTAAAGTTAGATGGGGGTAGGTAGATGTACAGAGAGGTAGAGGAAGGTAGAGAGAGGAAGAATAGAGAGAGGTAGAGGAAGAGAGTGGTAGAGAGAGGTAGAGGAAGAGAGAGGTAGAGGAAGGTAGAAGGTAGTGGTAGGCATAGAGGTAGATGTAAAGAGTGGTAGAGGTAGAGAGGGGTAGAAGTACAGAGAGGTAGAGGTAGAGTGATAGAGGAAGGTATATAGTGTTACATGTAGAGGTAAAGAGATGGAGAGGGAAGTAGAGAGAGGTAGAAGTAGAGGAAGGGAGGAAGAAGTAGAGAGCGGTAGTAGAGAGGTAGAGATAGGTAGAGAGGTAGAAGTACAGAGAGAGGTAGAGGTAGAGAGATGGTGAGGTAGGGAGAAGTAGAAGTAGAGAGACGTAGAGAGAAGTTGAGGTAGAGAGAGGTATAGGTAGAGAGAGGCAGAAGTAGAGGGAGGTAGAAGGAGAGAGGTAGACAAAGGTAGAGAGAGGCAGAAATACAGAGAGGTACAGAGATGTATAGAGAGGTAGAAGTACAGAGAGGTAGAAGTAGAGAGAGACGGAGGTAGAGGTCGGTAGAAGTACAGAGGGGTAGAAGTACAGAGAGGTAGAAGTACAGAGAGGTAGAAGTACAGAGAGGTAGAAGTACAGAGAGGTAGAGGTAGGGAGAGGTAGAAGTACAGAGAGGTAGAGAAAGGTAGCATAGAGGGAAGTAGGGAGAAGTAGAGAAGGAAAGAGGTAGAAGTACAGAGAGGTAGAGGGAGGTAGGGAGAAGTAGAGGTAGAAAGAGGTAGGTTGAGGTAGAGAGAGGTTGAGGTAGAAAGAAGTATAGGTTGAGGGAAGTGTAGAGGTAGAGAGTTAGAATAGAGAGAGGTAGAGAGGGAGAGGTAGAGGAAGGTCGAGAGAGGAAGAAGTAGAGCGAGGTAGAGAGAGGTATAGATAGTTAAAAGTGGAGAGAGGTCGATGTAAAGAGATGTAGGGAGAGGTAAAGAGTGATATAGAAAAGTAGGGAGAAGTAGAAGTAGAGAGAGGTAGAGGAAGGTAGAATGGTAGAGGGAGGTAAAGAGTGGTAGAGGTAAAGAGTGTTAGAGGTAGAGAGTGGTAGAAATACAGAGATGTAGCTGTAGAGAGAAATGGAGGTAAAGAGAGGTAAAGAGAGGTAGAGAGAGGTAGACGGAGGTAGGTAGATGTACAGAGAGGTAGAGGGATGTAGAGAAGATGAGGTAGAGGAAGGTACAAGTAGAGAGAGGTAGAGGTACATAGAGGTAGAGGAAGGTAGTGAAGTAGAGAGTGGTAGAAATATAGAGAGGTAGAGGGAGGTAGAAGTAGAGAAAGGTAGAAGTAGAGAGAGGTAGAAGTACAGAGAGAAAGAGAGAGGTTGAGAGAGGTACAGAAAGGTAGAGAGGTAGAGGTAGAGAGCGGTAAAGGTTTAGAGACAGAGGGAGGTAGAAGTTTAGAGAGGTGGGTAGAGTGGGGTATAGGTAGAGAGACGTCGAATTACAGAGAGGTAGAGATACCTTTTTGTAGATACTTTTGTACCTGTTTCCTCCAGCATCTTCACAAGGTCCGTTGCTGTTGTTCTGGGATTGATTTGCACTTTTCGCACCAAGTACGTTCATCTCTAGGAGACAGAACATGTCTCCTTCCTGAGCAGTATGACGGCTGCGTGGTCCCATGGTGTTTATACTTGCATACTATTGTCTGTACAGATGAATGTGGTACTCTCAGGCGTTTGGAAATTGCTTCCAAGGATGAACCAGACTTGTGGAGGTCTACAATTTTTTTCTGAGGTCTTGGCTGATTTCTTTTGATTTTCCCATGATGTCAAGCAAAGAGGCACTGAGTTTGAAGGTAGGCCTTGAAATACATCCACAGGTACACCTCCAATTGACTCAAATTATGTCAATTAGCCTATCAGAAGCTTCTAAAGCCATGAAATAATTTCCTGGAATTTTCCAAGCTGTTTAAAGACAGTCAACTTAGTGTATGTAAACTTCTGACCCACTAGAATTGTGATACAGTGAATTGTAAGTGAAATAATCTGTCTGTAAACAATTGTTGGGAAAATGACTTGTGTCATGCACAAAGTAGATGTCCTAACCAAAGTAGATGTCCTAACCAACTTGCCAAAACTATAGTTTGTTGTAATGTAGTTTGTGTAGTGGTTGAAAAACAAGTTTTAATGACTCCAACCTAAGTGTATGTAAATTTCCAACTTCAACTGTAGGTAGAGAGAGGTAGAGGTAGGTAGAAGTAGAGAGAGGTAGAGGGAGGTAGAAAGAGAGAGGTAGAGGGAGGTAGAAATAGAGAGAGGTAGAGGGAGGTAGAAATAGAGAGAGGTAGAGGGATGTAGAAATAGAGAGGGGTAGAGGGAGGTAGAAAGAGAGAGGTAGAAATAGAGAGAGGTAGAGGGAGGTAGAAATAGAGAGAGGTAGAGGGAGGTAGAAATAGAGAGAGGTAGAGGGAGGTAGAAATAGAGAGAGGTAGAGGGAGGTAGAAATAGAGAGGTAGAGGGATGTAGAAATAGAGAGGGGTAGAGGGAGGTAGAAATAGAGAGAGGTAGAGGGAGGTAGAAATAGAGAGAGGTAGAGGGAGGTAGAAATAGAGAGAGGTAGAGGAAGGTAGAAATAGAGAGAGGTTGAGGAAGGTAGAGAGGTAGAGGGATGTAGTGTGAGGTAGAAATACAGAGAGGTAGAAGTAGATAGAGTTTGAGGTAGAGATAGGCAGAGGTCAAAGTAAGGAGAGGTAAAGAAAGGTAGAGACAGGTAGAGGTAGAGAGAAGTCGTTGAGAGAGGTAGAAGTACAAAGAGGATGAGAGAGGTAAAGGTAGAGAAAGGTAGAGGTAGATGAGGTGGGGAGAAGTAGAGATAAGTAGAAGTAGAGAGAGAGTGAGTTAGAGGTATGTAGAGGTAGAGAGAGGTATAGGTAGAGAGAAAGGTAGAGGTAGAGAGAGGAAGAAGTACACAGAGAGGTAGAGGGAAGTAGAGGTAGGGTGATATTGGTAGAGGTAGAGTGGTAGAGGAAGGTAGAGGTAGAAAGAGGTAAAGGTCACTGATGTGATCATCCTGTCTGGGTTGGCGCCCCCCCTTGGGTTGTGCCGTGGCGGAGATCTTTGTGGGCTATACTACGCCTTGTCTCAGTTGTTGGTTGGTAAGTTGGTGGTTGAAGATATCCCTCTAGTGGTGTGGGGGCTGTGCTTTGGCAAAGTGGGTGGGGTTATATCCTTCCTGTTTGGCCCTGTCCGGGGGTGTCCTCGGATGGGGCCACAGTGTCTCCTGACCCCTCCTGTCTCAGCCTCCAGTATTTATGCTGCAGTAGTTTGTGTCGGGGGGCTAGGGTCAGTTTGTTATATCTGGAGTACTTCTCCTGTCCTATTTGGTGTCCTGTGTAAATTTAAGTGTGCTCTCGCTAACTCTCTCTCTCTTTCTCTCTTTCTTTCTCTCTCTCGGAGGACCTGAGCCCTAGGACCATGCCTCAGGACTACCTGACATGATGACTCCTTGCTGTCCCCAGTCCACCTGGCCGTGCTGCTGCTCCAGTTTCAACTGTTCTGCCTTATTATTATTGGACCATGCTGGTAATTTATGAACATTTGAACATCTTGGCCATGTTCTGTTATAATCTCCACCCGGCACAGCCAGAAGAGGACTGGCCAGCCCACATAGCCTGGTTCCTCTCTAGGTTTCTTCCTAGGTTTTGGCCTTTCTAGGGAGTTTTTCCTAGCCACCATGCTTCTACACCTGCATTGCTTGCTGTTTGAGGTTTTAGGCTGGGTTTCTGTACAGCACTTTGAGATATCAGCTGATGTACGAAGGGCTATATAAATTAATTAGATTTGATTTGATACAGGTAGAAAGAGGTAGAGGGAGGTAGAGAGAGGTAAAGGTAGAGAGAGGTAGAAGTACAGAGAAATAAAGGTAGAGATAGGTAGATGTACAGAGAGGTTGAAGTAAAGAGTGGTGGAGGTAGAGAGAGGTAAAGGTAGAGAGAGGGAGAGGTAAAGAGAGAGAGAGGTAGAGGAAGGTAAAGCGAGGTAGAGAGAGGGAGAGGTAAAGAGAGAGAGAGGTAGAGGAAGGTAAAGAGAGGTAGAGGTAGAGAGAGGGAGAGGTAAAGAGAGAGAGAGGTAGAGGAAGGTAAAGAGAGGTAGAGGTAGAGAGAGGGAGAGGTAAAGAGAGGTAGATTTAGGTAGAGGTATAGGTAAAGTGACAAGTAGAGGGAGGTAGAAATACAGAGAAGTAGAGATAGGTAGAAGTACAGAGAGATAGAGGTATAGAGAGGTAGAGGTAGAGAGAGGTAGAAGTGCAGAGAGATAGAGGTATGTAGAGGTATAGAGAGGTAGAGGTAGGGAGAGGTAGAAGTACAGAGAGGTAGAAGTAGAGAGAGCTAGAGGTAGAGAGAGGTCGAAGAAAAGAGTCAGGGAGAGGTAAAGAGAGGTTGAAGTAATGCGAGGTAGAAGTAGGGGTAGAGCGAGGTGGAGGGAGTTAGTAGTAGAGAGAGGTAGAAGTACAGAGAGGTAGAGGGAGGTACAGATAGAGGTAGAAGTACAGAGAGGTAGAGGGAGGTACAGATAGATAGAGGTAGAAGTACAGAGAGGTAGAAGAAGAGAGAAATATACGTAGAGAGAGGTCGAAGTTAAGAGAGGTAGAGAGAGGTAGAAAGAGGTAGAGGAAGGTAAGGAGAAGTAGACGTAGAGGTTGATGGACGTAGAGAGATGTCGTGACGTTGTATTAGTTAATGTGATGACTGTTGCTCATCGAATGATTACAAGTTTCTAATTATGTGATTAACTGAATCAAGCAATTATTATCTCATTAACCTGGGGCACCATGGGAAAACTAGTTTTTATTGAGTTTCTATTTCCCAAATTAACTCAAAGAATATCAGAATATCGATTTTACAACAGCCGCTGATTAACCAGTTGCCTCTAACAATCTCGTTCTGAACGTGGTAGAGCCCGTGAATCTGCACGGACCCGTGTCTCACCAATGAGTTCGTACCAAACCAATCTTAGTTGAATATTTATTTACTAGAAATCTAAAATTATGATAAAAGATACACATAGACAAAACACATTGTAGGCTATTGATTAGAACTTAGTATAACAGGGCCAACACACTATGACGCGTGTTACCCGCGTGAAAAAGAAAGTACACAAGAAAAATATACATTTGGGTGAATTTGTCAGCTATGCTATTCTAACCCTAGCCTTGCACCAAACTGCCACTCTTATGGGTCAGAATATAATGATATAATTACGTGGGGATGATCTCTTCGGATTCTCTGCTTGGACCGTTCCGCTGTTCGATGACGCACTTCTCCTGCGCACCTCCCTGCTCGTCCTCCCAGTGTCAGTGTCCTTTTTGGCTTAGGAGTCTGTTCCCTCACCACTTTCTCTGGAAGGGGTCTTCTGAGGACAGACAGCTCTGTAGCTCAGAGCTCACAGCATAGGAATGAAACCCTTTAGATACCACGATTCGATGGGAGATGGAGGCTAGGTGGTTCGACTTGAATTCACCCGCTTAGACACAGCTACTCATCCGTAGCTTGGGTAGAAAAGGATTTCTTTGACCTCAAACTTGCGTTGCGTTCTGGGTTCATTTACTTTTTTAAACCTTGCTGCAGCTGGGGTCACGTAGTCCTGTTGTAAATTCTATACTCACAGGTTTTATACCCTTGGGTCAGAAGTGGGCGTAGCCGCCTTTAGGGCAATTCTCTGGGAGTATCAAGTTAATGAGGCAAGGTCCAGATTTTACTCAAATCCAATTTTAGACAACTTAACATTTCTTCTTCGCCAAAACATTCTCTTTGATTTGGATATTTTTCATACAACGTACAATGTATAAACATCAAACATATACTAGGAAAACCCTTCACATTACAATGTTTTCGTAATAACGTATTCTATTAACCTTTAATAACAAAACAAAAATGACATACATTTTCATATTCCATCTATTGTCATCACCACCGTTGTGGCTGACGAACACCATTGTTCCAAAGTCACTTTATTTCATGTTTAATGTTCTGAGGCTGGTTCTCCATAGGAACAGGACAAAGGAATTTGTCTGTGGCCTGAGATTTACCAGGGGCGTGAGGGGCCATAAAACCCCCCACATCTTCAGACCCCTAGATCTCTCCTCTGTTGGGGTTGAGAGATAATCTGTAGCGTTGTGGTCTCCTGTAACCTGACCTGATCAAGACAGTCATTACAGAGAGGTAGAGAGAGGTTGAGGTAGAGAGTTTGAGGTGGAGGCAGGTAGAAGTAGAGAGAGGTAGAAGTACAGAGATGTATAGAGAGGTAGAGATAGGTAGAAGTACACAGAGGTAGAGGTAGAGAATGGTAGAGGTAGAGAGAGGTAGGGAGAGGTCGAGGAAGGTAGAGAGAGAGAGAGAGGTAGAATTACAGAAAGGTAGAAGTAGAGAGATGTAGAAAGAGGTAGAGGAAGGTAGGGAGAAGTCGACAGAGGTTGATGGACGTAGAGAGAGGTTGAGGTAGAGAATGGTAGAGGTAGAGAGAGGTAGAGAGAGGTTGAGGAAGGTAGAGAGAGGTAGAAGTAGAGAGATGTAGATGTAGAGGAAGGTAGAGAGAGGTAGAGGAAGGTAGAGAGAGGTAGAGGAAGGTAGAGAGAGGTAGAGGAAGGTAGAGAGAGGTAGAAGTACAGAGAGGTAGAAGTAGAGAGATGTAGATGAAGGTAGAGAGAGGGAGAGGTAGTTAGAGAGAGGTATAGGAAGAGAGAGGTAGCGATAGAGGGAGGTAGATGTAGGTAGAAGTACAGAGAGGTAGAGAGTGGTACAGAGAGGTAGTAGTACAGAGAGGTAGAAGTAGAGAGAGGTAGAGAGAGAGAGGTAGAGAGAGTTGGAGGAAGATAGAGGTTGAGGTAGAGAGGTAGAAAGTGGTTGAGAGAGGTAGAAGTACAGAGATGTAGAGAGAGGTAGAAGTACGATAGAGATAGAGGTAGAAGTAAAGAGGGGTAGGGAGAGGTAAAGAGGTAGAAGTACAGAGAGGTAGAGGGAGGTAGAGGGATGTAGTGGGAGGTAGAGAGAGGTAGAAGTACAGAGAGGTAGAGGGATGTAGTGGGAGGTAGAGGGATGTAGTGGGAGGTAGAGGGAGGTAGAGGGATGTAGTGGGAGGTAGAAGTACAGAGAGGTAGAGGGATGTAGTGGGAGGTAGAGAGAGGTAGAAGTACAGAGAGGTAGAAGTACAGAGAGGTAGAGGGAGGTAGAGGGATGTAGTGGGAGGTAGAGAGAGGTAGAAGTACAGAGCGATAGAAGTACAGAGAGGTAGAGGTAGAGATAGGTAGAGAGTGGTAGAAGTACAGGGAGGTAGAGGTAGGTAGAGGTAGAAGTAAAGATGGGTAGGGAGAGGTAAAGAAAGGTAGAGGAGGTAGATAGAGGTAGGGAGAACGTGAAGTAGAGGGGTATAGAGTAGAGGAAGGTAGAAAGAGGTAAAGAGAGGTAGAGGAAGAGAGAAGTAGAGAGAGAGTATACTGCCTCTGATCTGGAGGACTCATTAAACATAGAATATCCCTGGTCATCACGTATACTGCCTCTGATCTGGAGGACTCATTAAACATAGAATATCCCTGGTCATCACGTATACTGCCTCTGATCTGGAGGACTCATTAAACATGGAATATCCCTGGTCATCACGTATACTGCCTCTGATCTGGAGGACTCATTAAATATAGAATATCCCTGGTCATCCCGTATACTGCCTCTGATCTGGAGGACTCATTAAACATAGAATATCCCTGGTCATCACGTATACTGCCTCTGATCTGGAGGACTCATTAAATATAGAATATCCCTGGTCATCACGTATACTGCCTCTGATCTGGAGGACTCATTAAACATAGAATATCCCTGGTCATCACGTATACTGCCTCTGATCTGGAGGACTCATTAAACATAGAATATCCCTGGTCATCACGTATACTGCCTCTGATCTGGAGGACTCATTAAACATGGAATATCCCTGGTCATCACGTATACTGCCTCTGATCTGGAGGACTCATTAAACATGGAATATCCCTGGTCATCCCGTATACTGCCTCTGATCTGGAGGACTCATTAAACATAGAATATCCCTGGTCATCACGTATACTGCCTCTGATCTGGAGGACTCATTAAACATGGAATATCCCTGGTCATCACGTATACTGCCTCTGATCTGGAGGACTCATTAAACATGGAATATCCCTGGTCATCCCGTATACTGTCTCTGATCTGGAGGACTCATTAAACATGGAATATCCCTGGTCATCACGTATACTGCCTCTGATCTGGAGGACTCATTAAACATGGAATATCCCTGGTCATCCCGTATACTGCCTCTGATCTGGAGGACTCATTAAACATGGAATATCCCTGGTCATCCCGTATACTGCCTCTGATCTGGAGGACTCATTAAACATAGAATATCCCTGGTCATCCCGTATACTGCCTCTGATCTGGAGGACTCATTAAACATAGAATATCCCTGGTCATCACGTATACTGCCTCTGATCTGGAGGACTCATTAAACATGGAATATCCCTGGTCATCCCGTATACTGTCTCTGATCTGGAGGACTCATTAAACATGGAATATCCCTGGTCATCACGTATACTGCCTCTGATCTGGAGGACTCATTAAACATAGAATATCCCTGGTCATCACGTATACTGCCTCTGATCTGGAGGACTCATTAAATATAGAATATCCCTGGTCATCACGTATACTGCCTCTGATCTGGAGGACTCATTAAACATAGAATATCCCTGGTCATCACGTATACTGCCTCTGATCTGGAGGACTCATTAAATATAGAATATCCCTGGTCATCACGTATACTGCCTCTGATCTGGAGGACTCATTAAATATAGAATATCCCTGGTCATCACGTATACTGCCTCTGATCTGGAGGACTCATTAAACATGGAATATCCCTGGTCATCACGTATACTGCCTCTGATCTGGAGGACTCATTAAACATGGAATATCCCTGGTCATCACGTATACTGCCTCTGATCTGGAGGACTCATTAAACATAGAATATCCCTGGTCATCACGTATACTGCCTCTGATCTGGAGGACTCATTAAACATGGAATATCCCTGGTCATCACGTATACTGCCTCTGATCTGGAGGACTCATTAAACATAGAATATCCCTGGTCATCACGTATACTGCCTCTGATCTGGAGGACTCATTAAATATAGAATATCCCTGGTCATCACGTATACTGCCTCTGATCTGGAGGACTCATTAAACATAGAATATCCCTGGTCATCACGTATACTGCCTCTGATCTGGAGGACTCATTAAACATAGAATATCCCTGGTCATCACGTATACTGCCTCTGATCTGGAGGACTCATTAAACATGGAATATCCCTGGTCATCACGTATACTGCCTCTGATCTGGAGGACTCATTAAACATGGAATATCCCTGGTCATCCCGTATACTGTCTCTGATCTGGAGGACTCATTAAACATGGAATATCCCTGGTCATCCCGTATACTGCCTCTGATCTGGAGGACTCATTAAATATAGAATATCCCTGGTCATCACGTATACTGCCTCTGATCTGGAGGACTCATTAAATATAGAATATCCCTGGTCATCACGTATACTGCCTCTGATCTGGAGGACTCATTAAACATAGAATATCCCTGGTCATCACGTATACTGCCTCTGATCTGGTGGAGTCATTACCACACATTCTCTGTTTGTTATTGATGTCTGAGTGTTGGAGTGTGCCCCTGGCTATCCATAAATAAATAAAAACTAGATAAGAACAAGGAATTTGAAATTATTAATACTGTTACGTTTGATACTTTAATATTTTAGCAATTACATTTACTTTCGATATTTAAGTATATTTAAAACCAAATACTTTTAGACTTTTACTTAAGTAGTATTTTACTGGGTGACTTTCACTTGAGTTATTTTCTATTAAGTTATCTTTACCTTTACTCAAGTATGACAATTGGGTACTTATTCCACCCAGGAGGGCTTGGCCTGTTTGTCCACTTGTCCTACAGACAAGGACATGACTGAGGTCCAAAGCCAAGTCTAGGTCCAAAAGCCTCCTTAACAGCTTCTACCCCCAAGCCATAAGACTGCTGAACAATTCATCAAATGGCCACCTATTTACAATGACACCCCCCCTCCCCCCACCCCACCCCAGTGCATAGTCACTTCACCCCTACCTACATGTATAAATTACCTCAACTAACCTGTACCCCCACTCGGTACCAGTATTCCCTGTATATAGCCTCGTTATTGTTATTTTAAAACTATTTATTATTATTTTATTTTTTACTTTATTTTATTTAGTAAATATTTTCTTAACTCTATATCTTGAACTGTATTGCTGGTTAAGGGCTTATAAGTAAGCATTTCACTGTTGTATTTGGAGCATGTGACAACATTTGATTTGAAAATGTTGTGTTGTTTGATGCAAGAAACGACTTTACAAAATACAATTCTTTATTATTCACATGGCATTATTACAGAGAATCAGACAAATGATGCTACCCTCTGCCTATTGGATACTTAGCTTATTCAAGACAGTCTCAAAATACAACACTGTCCCTTTAAGACATAAAACAAGCTCTTTACCTGGCTGGCGTTTTAAAGATGTCTAGAAATGTACATGTTTTGTGTTCTTGTAGGTCACTACCACTCCCCCATTGTTGACTACAAATGATCTATAACTAGGCTAATAACTCACTAACTACCAAAGGATATGAACTAAATGTGCACACGTGGCTACATGCAGCTCTCACTTTGATCTCAAAACAAGCGCATCTACTCACAACCGCTAATGCTGTAAACACAGTCCAGTTTAAAGTAAATGGCACAGATCCACATACGGCAATAGTCTATTTGCATATAGGCCTACTGCAGCTCTGATTGGTTATGACACACCGGTCTGTGTAGAGTACGGGCCTGAGTCGTGCCTGTCAGTGCAATAGAATCCTACTCCAATGCGCTCTGCCTACAACACAATCTCTTGCACGGTTAGTTTTCCATACTAATTCTCCCATAGTTCATTTTGTTTCAGTATGTTACATTGAAAGTGGCTAATATTGCGTTGATTCGAGCACAATTCCTACAATAAAGCGAAATGTTGATAGTGTTAGCTAAAGGGGAAAACCCAAAAAGTTCAGTGAAGTTCAATCTCGTGCTGACATTTCCTCTGTGCAGCAGTCGGAGGGAGCTACGAGCAGCCTAGAGGGAACAGGGGTTCAGAGGGCAGGGTCATGTTGTTTAGGATGATCTTGTCACGTCCCGTCTCTCTAGGACAAGAAGGAGCTGGAGTTCTAAGGAGTACCTGGGGAGACGGGCTGGTGTGTGGGTGTGTGTGTGTCTACACTACAACGGGGCCATAGAAGGGCCAGGTCCGTCAGGCACATGCCATTACTCACTCCCTGCATCACAATTAGTGCAAATGGGACATTACAGGGAAATTATCATCAATATGATATTAAGAGACGCTCCCTAAACCAATCAGGGGAAAAGTGCTTATTCCTCTGTGTCTACAGATAACGAGAGCATAGAGTCGGGTAAAGGAGTGGAGGGGGGGACATGGAGAAGAAGGAGGGAGGGGTGAGGTGGATAAACAAGGAGGTTGAAGTGGGGTAGGGGAGAGAGAGAAAGAGATGGACAGGCAAAATTGGACATTACGTCCTGAGTACATGAGGAAATGCCTTGAAAACCAGCCACTAGGGGCAACAGTGAGGGCTATTACCATCAAGTAGGCTTGAGTTTTGCGAGAGTGTTGTGAACAGGGGTGGTGGATGGGCATAATCCCATGACTCTGGATCAGAAGGTTGGGATAGGGTTAAAACCTCAAGTAAAAAGCCAGTGTCTACAACTGGGATTGAACTCACAACCTTCTGACCCAGAGTTATGGGATTTTGGTTTAAACATTAAGTTTAAACATTAAGTTTAAACCACGCAATCCAATGACTCCGGATCAAAAGGTTGTGTGTTTGAACTCAGTCGTGGACACTTGTTTTTCTTTTTTCTTTTAACCCTATCCCAAACCTTAACCCTTACCTGAACCATTCATGAGTGACTAAACTTAACCCTTAACTTTGAAATTTGACGTTTGGAGAAAAGGAACGATACAGAGCAACAGGAGCAACGTTTGGAGAACTTGGATGAATGTCTGACTTTGCAGTGAGACTGTGAGACCTTGTTGAACTTGTAATAGGTGTGTTACTGAGTTGGCTCAGTCTTTACTCATTGTATTTAATCATGTAGTGTAATTAAGCTATAGATCTATACCCCTTTGCCCTCAGAACAGACACAGTTCATCTGGGCATGGACTCTACAAGGTGTTGAAAGCATTCTACAGGGATGCTGGCCCATGTTGACTTCAATTCTTCCCACAATTGTGTCAAGTTGGCTGGATGTCCTTTGTGTGGTGGACTGTTCTTAATACACACAGGAAACTGTAGAGAGTGAAAAACCCAGCAGCGTTGCAGTTCTTGACACACTCAAACCGTGCTCCTGGCACCTACATACCCCGTTCAATGTCACATTAATATTTTGTCTTTCCCATTCACCCTCTGAATGACACACATACACAATCCATGTCTCAGTTGTCTCAAGGCTTAAAAATCCTTTAACATGTCTCCTCCTCTTCATCTACACTGACGTCAATAAGGGATCGTAGCTTTCACCTGGTCAGTCTATGCCATGGAAAGAGCAGATGTTCCTAATGTTTTGTACACTCAGTGTATATTTCAAATAGCCTCATGTTAGTTCCATTGGAAAAAAAATACTAGAATAACTGAGACAGAAAGTGTGGTCCATTTGGTTAATGGGAATCGGGCTATCTCAGCCAATAACACTAGCCGTATATCTCACTTCATTTGGCTAGTGTCGCGTCAGCAACATAACCAGGGGAAATAATAATGTGTAGCTATCTACATATGGAGAAGTAATGAACGAGAGAGGGATAGAGGGAGGTCTGGGGAGGGAGGGAGGGATAGAGGGGGAAAGGGAGGGAGGGAGGAAGGGGGAGAGATGTAGGGAGGAAGGAGAATGGAGGGAGTAACTGTGAGGAAGGGATGGAGGGGGGAGAGAGGGATGGAGGGGGGAGAGAGGGAGGGGGGAAGGGATGGAGGGAGGGAGGAAGAGGGATGGAGGGAGGGAGTAAGTGGGATGGATGGAGAGAGGAAGGGGGAGGGTGGGAGGGGGAAAGGGAGAGATGGAGGGAGGGATAGAGGGAGACTAGGGGGGAAAGGGAGGGAGGGAGGAAGGGGGAGAGATGGAGGGAGGAAGGGGGAAAGGGAGAGATGGAGGGAGGAAGGGGGAAAGGGAGAGATGGAGGGAGGAAGGGGGAGAGATGGAGGGAGGAAGGGGGAAAGGGAGAGATGGAGGGAGGGATAGAGGGAGAAAGGGGGGAAAGGGAGAGATGGAGGGAGGGATAGAGGGAGAAAGGGGGGAAAGGGAGGAAGGGAGGAAGGGGGAGAGATGGAGGGAGGGATAGAGGGAGAAAGGGGGGAAAGGGAGGAAGGGAGGAAGGGGGAGAGATGGAGGGAGGAAGGGGGAGATGGAGGGAGGAAGGGGGAAAGGGAGGGAGAGTGTAATTGATATCATTATATTGTGGTATATTTCCCATTCTTTCCTTATGTTTTTTCTTGTTGTTCTTAAATAATTTTTTCCTTTTTAATTTCATATGCTACCTTCACAGCATGTTGAGGCAGTCTATCTGGTCAGTGTTTTTAGTTTAGTTTGATGTGACTCCCAGGCTGTAGTTGCTGTGTATTTAATCATATCAATTAGTGTGATTGGTATTGGACATTCGCTAGCGCTGTGTCACCATGGTGATTGACGGGAGATATTCTCTGAGAGAGAATCTCTTTGAGAGAGAGAGAGAGAGAGAGAGGGGTTTTGGAGTTAGACAGTAACACTGAATTGCAGCTCTATTTCATCAGACCTCAGTGAGTAATATGTAGGCCTAGGTGACCTCATCTTGTCCAATAGTAGGGCCTACTGACAGCAAACGTTCATTCAGAGGAAATTATGCGTTAACTCACAGGAAGTGATGCCTCGACAAGACACACCTGAATGGCCTCCCAGTACCCCCAGGTTTGGCAGCTGTTTTGAGGGTTCAGCTGCGCCCAGGCTGTATTTGATCTGTCATAATGATTGTCTTTAATATCAACACATGCGGGTGAGCTGGATTACAATGATCAATAGGAAATGTTGTTTGGATTTGGTGTTTGTAGGTAGGTAGACCACTGTGTGTCTTGAAAGACTTGTCAAAATCCCAGTTGTGCGTGTGTAAGAGAGAGAATGTGAGTATGCGTGTGTGATGGTATAGGTGCAGTGGCTGGGCCTGCTGCCTGCCGCTACACAGCTCATTTCACAGCTGTGTAGGATTAGGTGGTGGAGTGCGGTGGGCTAAGCTGCCTCTTTTATCTCATTCAAACATGTTGCTAATTCAGCACTGGGCGGCTGCATGCCGCGGGAGTCTGCCTGACTTCCTTAGAGCGCGCACACACACACACACACACACTGCTTTAGTAGCCCTAGCCAACCGCTAAGCGCTGTATCATTCTCCCCGGTGTGAATAAACCGCTAGTCCTAATCCCCAATCAGCCACCATGACACGGATTATCACCCGAGACACGCGCTGCGACCCGGGAGAGAGGGAGGAGAGGGAGGGGGCGAAAGAGGTGTTTGCGAGAAAGGGGGGAGAGGTAGAGAGAGGAGGGTGTCAGGGAGAGTAAAACATGAATTCAGGCTGAACCACTCTGACTCATTGACAATTAATTCAGGAGAAGTTGCCTCACAAAATACATATTACAAGACTATAAAAAAGGACCACACACTTGTCAAAGTATAAAGTGTTTAATTGTGTTAATTAATTAATTCAGTATTCGGTGTGTGTGTTTAAGCGAGTGTGTTCCATATTGAATTCTTCCCCCAGAGGGGAACACACACAGAGCCTTAGGGGCTCCGAGTCTCAAACAGAACCCCCGAGATCAAACAGAACCCCTGAGATCACAAGCCTTTCTTCCTGTGTTAACCCCTCATACCTCTCCTACAGTACATGCCCCCTGGTACAGCCTACAGCAAGAGGCTCTCCCTCCCTACCTCCATGTGTGTGTTTACTCCTGAGTTAATTCAGTACTAATTGGTGTAACATGGTGTAAAGCTCAGGGAAATACAGCTAACAGCCAAGTCCTCCCACAGGTCCTTGTGGGTAAAAATATGTCACAACCACTCAACCTCAACCGTGGCCTAAGAAAACAAACAGCAGGCTGTACTGTACATATGTTATTATTAAACTGAAAAAAAAAATATCAGACTTTTAATGTACATATTTTGTTTTGTATCACATTGACTGTCTTCATGGGTTTGTGTAAAATCCCCAGAAAACAGGATGAGTCCCAGCGTATCAAGGCACAAGGTGAGACCCAGATGCAGACAGGAGGCAAATGGAGTCTTACAATGTTTATTCATACAAAGGGGTAGGAGAGAGAATGGTTGTGGACAGGGAAAAGGTCAAAACCAGATCCGAGTCCAGGAGGTACAGAGTGGCAGAGAGGCTCGTGGTCAAGGCAGGCAGAATAGTCAGGCAGGCGGGTACAAAGTCCAGAAACAGGCAATGTTCAAAACCGGGAGAATTAGAAAAAGGAAAATAGCAAAAGGAGTACAGGAAAAACACGCTGGATGAATTGACTAAATATACAAGACGAACTGGCACAGAGAGACAGGAAACACAGGGATAAATACACTGGGGGGAAATAAGATGAACTGGCACAGAAAGACAGGAAACACAGGGATAAATACACTGGGGAAATGAGATGAACTGGCACAGAAAGACAGGAAACACAGGGATAAATACACTGGCACAGAGAGACAGGAAACACAGGGATAAATACACTGGGGATAACAAGATGAACTGGCACAGAGAGACAGGAAACACAGGGATAAAAACACTGGGGAAAACAAGATGAACTGGCACAGAGAGACAGGAAACACAGGGATAAATACACTGGGGAAAACAAGATGAACTGGCACAGAGAGACAGGAAACACAGGGATAAATACACTGGGGAAAACAAGATGAACTGGCACAGAGAGACAGGAAACACAGGGATAAATACACTGGGGAAAACAAGATGAACTGGCACAGAGAGACAGGAAACACAGGGATAAATACACTGGGGAAAACAAGACGAACTGGCACAGAGAGACAGGAAACACAGGGATAAATACACTGGGGATAACAAGATGAACTGGCACAGAGAGACAGGAAACACAGGGATAAAAACACTGGGGAAAACAAGACGTACTGGCACAGAGAGACAGGAAACACAGGGATAAATACACTGGGGAAAACAAGACGTACTGGCACAGAGAGACAGGAAACACAGGGATAAAAACACTGGGGAAAACAAGACGTACTGGCACAGAGAGACAGGAAACACAGGGATAAATACACTGGGGAAAACAAGACGAACTGGCACAGAGAGACAGGAAACACAGGGATAAATACACTGGGGAAAACAAGACGAACTGGCACAGAGAGACAGGAAACACAGGGATAAATACACTGGGGATAACAAGATGAACTGGCACAGAGAGACAGGAAACACAGGGATAAATACACTGGGGAAAACAAGATGAACTGGCACAGAGAGACAGGAAACACAGGGATAAATACACTGGGGAAAACAAGATGAACTGGCACAGAGAGACAGGAAACACAGGGATAAATACACTGGGGAAAACAAGACGTACTGGCACAGAGAGACAGGAAACACAGGGATAAAAACACTGGGGAAAACAAGACGAACTGGCACAGAGAGACAGGAAACACAGGGATAAATACACTGGGGAAATGAGATGAACTGGCACAGAAAGACAGGAAACACAGGGATAAAAACACTGGGGATAACAAGATGAACTGGCACAGAGAGACAGGAAACACAGGGATAAATACACTGGGGAAAACAAGACGTACTGGCACAGAGAGACAGGAAACACAGGAATAAATACACTGGGGAAAACAAGATGAACTGGCACAGAGAGACAGGAAACACAGGGATAAATACACTGGGGAAATGAGATGAACTGGCACAGAGAGACAGGAAACACAGGGATAAATACACTGGGGAAATGAGATGAACTGGCACAGAAAGACAGGAAACACAGGGATAAATACACTGGCACAGAGAGACAGGAAACACAGGGATAAATACACTGGGGAAAACAAGACGTACTGGCACAGAGAGACAGGAAACACAGGAATAAAAACACTGGGGAAAACAAGATGAACTGGCACAGAGAGACAGGAAACACAGGGATAAATACACTGGGGAAATGAGATGAACTGGCACAGAAAGACAGGAAACACAGGGATAAATACACTGGCACAGAGAGACAGGAAACACAGGGATAAATACACTGGGGAAAACAAGACGTACTGGCACAGAGAGACAGGAAACACAGGGATAAAAACACTGGGGAAAACAAGATGAACTGGCACAGAGAGACAGGAAACACAGGGATAAACACACTGGGGAAATGAGATGAACTGGCACAGAAAGACAGGAAACACAGGGATAAATACACTGGCACAGAGAGACAGGAAACACAGGGATAAATACACTGGCACAGAGAGACAGGAAACACAGGGATAAATACACTGGGGAAAACAAGACGTACTGGCACAGAGAGACAGGAAACACAGGGATAAAAACACTGGGGAAAACAAGATGAACTGGCACAGAGAGACAGGAAACACAGGGATAAACACACTGGGTATAACAAGATGAACTGGCACAGAGAGACAGGAAACACAGGGATAAATACACTGGGGAAAACAAGATGAACTGGCACAGAGAGACAGGAAACACAGAGATAAATACACTGGGGAAAACAAGATGAACTGGCACAGAGAGACAGGAAACACAGGGATAAATACACTGGGGATAACAAGATGAACTGGCACAGAGAGACAGGAAACACAGGGATAAATACACTGGGGAAAACAAGACGAACTGGCACAGAGAGACAGGAAACACAGGGATAAATACACTGGGGAAAACAAGACGAACTGGCACAGAGAGACAGGAAACACAGGGATAAATACACTGGGGAAAACAAGATGAACTGGCACAGAGAGACAGGAAACACAGGGATAAATACACTGGGGATAACAAGATGAACTGGCACAGAGAGACAGGAAACACAGGGATAAATACACTGGGGAAAACAAGATTAACTGGCACAGAGACAGGAAACACAGGGATAAATACACTGGGGAAAACAAGATGAACTGGCACAGAGAGACAGGAAACACAGAGATAAATACACTGGGGAAAACAAGCGATGCCTGGAGAGGTTGGAGATAATAACGAGGACAGGTGAAACAGATCAGGGTGTGACACAGCGTGTATTGCTTTATTAAACATGAATTCAATACCCAATTATATGAATCTCTAAGTCTACATTTTGGTAGTTAAAAAAGGTTGATTGCTAAATAGAAGACTACTCTGGCGATGCTTGTTTTATGATAATAACATCTTCATGTTTAGTTAAAACAAACCAGCAGAAAACCTGAAATAAGCAGATCTCAATATCAAATCATTTCTGGCTAACAATTAAGTACCTTACTGTTATTGTTTTTAATTAAAATGGTAAAAAATAAACAAAAATGGCTTCTTAGCAAAGAGCAATTTCTCAATCAAGAATTTAGCTAGCTAGAGATCCTGGTTCGAGTCCAGGCTCTGTCGCAATCGGCCGCGACCTGGAGACCCATGGGACGGCGAACAATTGGCCCAGCATCGTCCGGGTTAGGGGAGGGTTTGACAGGCAGGGATGTTCTCATCTCATCGCGCACTAGCGACTCCTGTGGCGGACCAGGCGCAGTGCACACTGACACGGTTGCCAGGTGTACAGTGTTTCCTCCGACACATTGGTGCGACTGGCTTTTTGGTTAAGCGGGCGTTGTGTCAAGAGGCAGTGCGGCTTGGCTGGGTTGTGTTTCGGAGGGCACATGGCTCTCGACCTTTGTCTCTCCTGAGTTCATATGGGAGTTGCAGCGATGGGACAAGACTAACTACCAATTGGATACCACAAAATCTTGGGAAAAAAAGGGTCTTAAAAATAAATGCAAAAAAAATGAAATAATGAATTTAGCTAGGACTGTCTGGGAGTGGTCTGAGTGGGGAGGGGAAAACTGACAACTAGCTGTTATTGGCAGAGGTTTGGAACTCTCTTTCTTATTGGTCTATGAAAGGCAGGCCAAAACTCCATCCCAGCAAAACAGGCTGCAATTCCACATGGTCTTTTCAAACAGCTCTTACACTAAAATGACATCATAATTTCACAGTATTAGGAAATATATATATTTTTAAATGCAGCGAAAATCACACTTTGAATGTAGTGACCTTTTAAGTACTTGGAATCTGCCTTTGAGGCTGATGTTACCACCAGAACGTGATGACATATTGATATAGCCATCAAACCAATGTTTTAAAACATGCCATTTCATCAGACTAGGATGATATATTAAATACACCTCTCTATTCACAAGTATAATGTGACAGTTGAGAGAGAGAGGAAGATGGGGAATAAGGTTGAGAGAGACTGCAGGGTTGAGAGAGACTGCAGGGAGGAGGTTTATTGACAGACTAAATGTAATCATTGTTAAATATTCTAATCAATAGATCTGTGAAGAAAATATTTGATCACAATCTGTGGTTTCCCTTCAGACCGCCGGAGAGTGACAGGGACTGTGGTAAAATACAATAGTACACGATCTACTTTGCATATACTGCATATGCCAAGTATATATACGAGTCACGACTTAGTAAAAATATACAGGTAAGCCTTGGACTCTTCTAATAAATCATCAGCATTTCACTGACAGGATATTTATTAGACCAGGTTAGTCTCATTGAGATTAAAAATCTGTTTTACAAGAGAGACCTGGTCAAAATAGCAGAACACAACGTTTCAGACACAATTACAACATAAAACACAAAGTACTACAGTTGAAAAACATACATGTACAGATTGAACAGGTAAGATATTTTGGGGAAGTGTGATGCATCCTGGGGTGAAAACATTGACAGCTCCCCCTCGTTCCAAGTGGGATGGAAAGAGAACTGGAATGTTTTTTTATCCAGCTCTGTAAGGGCAATAAGATATAGTCATGGACGTTCAGAGGCGAAGTTGACTCAAGTGTAACTAAATTCATTATTATTGCAATGACAGCTATGATGTAAATTATGATTGAGGTAATAATGCATTTATAGGCAATATCATAATAATTTATAGCTATCGAAAGATGTAACACCTGCTCTATCCATCCCCGCCCCCTTTGATTGATCTATAAACCAGCTAATTATCTCTGTCAGAGCAGATAAATCAACCAATCACATGCATGGGTGTGTTTAATCACAACATTAGTCTAATGCACAGCTCCCGCTGTGCGTTAACTCGCTCATTTAGAGTGTTTTACGTCATAGAGGGACTGAAGAGGGGAGTATATTAGAGATCCCACTACACACAGCACAGCAGCAGGCTGTAGAGGCTGCCCACAGCTCAGACACTTCATTCAGACACTGGGACATAACAGTCTGCTAAACACTGTTATGATTGTTGTATTCATCATCATCATCATCATTTCCTGTGCCACACACACAGTGATATCTTCCCCTTGCCCTCATGTACACACATCCACATCTCATGTGTGCTCTCTCAGTTTCTGTTCCCTCAATAAGAACCACTGGGTGTCTTAAACCAGGGGATTCTTCTGAACCATTTCAGTGAAATTGAGCACGTGCTCCTATTTTCAGAATACTAAAAATTATCTGGATATAAAATGAAAGTGGAAAAAATGGACATAATGGCAGTAGGAAAAATAATAACTCATGATCTACAGCAAACCTTTAAGTGAACAACAAAAAATATTAAATACTTAGGATGCTTAATAAGTAACAACATACAACAAATATATGAAGATAAAGTTATCTTATTACTCAACAATATAAAAGCAGATCTAATTAAATAGAACAATATTCCCATAACAGGTAGAATAATCCTCTTCAGAATGGCATGACTCCTCCCAAAGTTTATATTTATTCCAACAGGTAGAATAAACCTCTTCAGAATGACATGACTCCTCCCAAAGTTTATATTTATTCCAACAGGTAGAATAAACCTCTTCAGAATGACATGACTCCTCCCAAAGTTTATATTTATTCTAACAGGTAGAATAAACCTCTTCAGAATGGCATGACTCCTCCCAAAGTTTATATTTATTCCAACAGGTAGAATAAACCTCTTCAGAATGACATGACTCCTCCCAAAGTTTATATTTATTCTAACAGGTAGAATAAACCTCTTCAGAATGGCATGACTCCTCCCAAAGTTTATATTTAAAGCTCCGCTTTAGCTCAGCTCACTGGTCACGATAACAACACCCACCCATAGCACGCGCTCCAGCAGGTATATCTCACTGGTCATCCCCAAAGCCAACACCTCCTTTGGCAGCCTTTCATTCCAGGTCTCTGCTGCCAATGACTGGAACAAATTACAAAAATCGCTGAAGCTGGACACTTACAGTGGGGCAAAAAAGTATTTAGTCAGCCACCAATTGTGCAAGTTCTCCCACTTAAAAATGTGAGAGAGGCCTGTAATTTTCATCATAGGTACACTTAAAATATGATAGGGAAAAAAATCCAGAAAATCACATTGTAGGATTTTTAATGAATTTATTTGCAAATTATGGTGGAAAATAAGTATTTGGTCACCTACAAACAAGCAAGATTTCTGGCTCTCACAAACCTGTAACTTTATGAGGCTCCTCTGTCCTCCACTCGTTACCTGTATTAATGGCACCTGTTTGAACTTGTTATCAGTATAAAAGACACCTGTCCACAACCTCAAACAGTCACACTCCAAACTCCACTATGGCCAAGACCAAAGAGCTGTCAAAGGACACCAGAAACAAAATTGTAGACCTGCACCAGGCTGGGAAGACTGAATCTGCAATAGGTAAGCAGCTTGGTTTGAAGAAATCAACTGTGGGAGCAATTATTAGGAAATGGAAGACATACAAGACCACTGATAATCTCCCTCGATCTGGGGCTCACAAGATCACAAGAACGGTGAGCAAAAGGGACCAGGACGACTGATCCGTGTAAAGGAAAGAATGAATGGGGCCATGTATCGTGAGATTCTGAGTGAAAACCTCCTTCCATCAGCAAGGGCATTGAAGATGAAACGTGGCTGGGTCTTTCAGCATGACAATGATCCCAAACACACCGCCCGGGCAACGAAGGAGTGGATTCGTCTCCAGATCTCAACCCCATAGAAAATCTTTGGAGGGAGTTGAAAGTCCATGTTGCCCAGCAACAGCCCCAAAACATCATTGCTCTAGAGGAGATCTGCATGGAGGAATGGGCCAAAATACCAGCAACAGTGTGTGAAAACCTTGTGAAGACTTACAGAAAACGTTTGACCTCTGTCATTGTCAACAAAGGGTATATAACAAAGTATTGAGATAAACTTTTGTTATTGACCAAATACTTATTTTCCACCATCATTTGCAAATAAATTCATTAAAAATCCTTCAATGTGATTTTCTGGATTTTTTCTTCTCATTTTGTCTGTCATAGTTGAAGTGTACCTATGATGAAAATTACAGGCCTCTCTCATATTTTTAAGTGGGAGAACTTGCACAATTGGTGTCTGACTAAATACTTTTTTGCCCCACTGTATATTTCCCTCACTAACTTTAAACATCAGCTACTTGAGCAGCTAACCGATCACTGCAGCTGTACATAATCCATCTGTAAATAGCCCACCCAATCTACCTGCCTCATCCCCATATTGTTTTTATTTACTTTTCTGCTCTTTTGCACACCAGTATTTCTACTTGCACATCACCATTTGCTCATCTATCACTCCAGTGTTAATCTGCTAAATTGTAATTACTTGCTACTATGGCCTATTTATTGCCTTACCTCCTCATGCCATTTGCACACACTGTATATAGACTATTTTTTTCTACTGTATTATTGACTGTACGCTTGTTTATTCCATGTAACTCTGTGTTGTTGTTTGTGTCGCACTGCTTTGCTTTATCTTGGCCAGGTCGCAGTTGTAAATGAGAACTTGTTCTCATATAGCCTACCTGGTCAAAGAAAGGTTAAATAAAATAAATAAAAAATATATACATTTTCGACTGACCAGTGTAGACATTTTCAAATACATGCAATTTAAAAGTTTTATGTCACGAAATTGCGATCTGAAATCTTTTGGACATCGGACCAATGTTGAGGAATTCTATTTGAGTCAGAAAATAATGTTCATATGATTGGTAAGATATACAAAACCTTATAGACACCATATCCAACTGACAGTCTAATAGAAAACTATTGGAACCAAGACTTAAAAAGAACTGATGTTGGCACAAGATGGAGGGAATGTTGGAACACAACTAACTAAATTACAGTTAATGAAAATGTATGTTTAATCCAGAATAAACTAATGTACAAAATGTATTATACGAGAGACAAATGCATACATTCTACAGCACAATGGCAGAGTCATGTCTTAAGTGTGAAACTAACATTATAAATTGGGTGGTTCGAGCCCTGAATGCTGATTGGCTGACAGCTGTGGTATATCAGACTGTAAACCACAGGTATGACAAACAATTTATTTTTACTGCTCTAATTAAGTTGGTAACCAGTTTATAACAGCAATAAGGCACCTCGGGGGTTTGTGATGTATGGCCAATATACCACGGCTAAGGGCTGTAATCCAGGCACACCGCATTGAGTCGTTTCCTGAGAACAGCCCTAAGCCTTGGTATATTGGCCATATACCACACCCCCTCGGGCCTTATTGCTTAAGTAACTCAATGATTCATGCCTTCTGGGAGTGCTATAAAGTCTGAAAATTATGGGCGAAGTCAGAAAGTTGGCAGTCAGAAGTTTTACAATATAAGTTTACTTTTAATCCTTCTACCTGCATATTTCAAGACAGCATATAAGGGTGTGGTGATATACCCAATGTGTTGGACCATACTTTTCTTGTCAATCATTTTTGAGAAAACTTTTGCTTAAAAACTGAAAATCAAATGATGCTCCATCGTAAAGACAGTGGATGAATCAAACGCATTACCTAAATATGGAAAATAATGTGTGCTAGAGAGGAAAACTAAATAGTACAATTTGAAGCCATATGACATAAAACATTACAAGCACTGGAGGAGATATTCAAAGGATGAGGAAAGAGAGAAAATATTGTGAGATGGTTAGGATGGGTGTGGATACGGTAGGAACATGTGGGTCTGAGCAAGAGTGATGTCAATGTTTGTAGAAATCTATGTAGGTAAATGTTAAGTTGTAATTTGTCATGGTCTATGTATGTTTTTGTGCTGTAAGAAAATCTCACGACCTCTGGGGATTGCTGTGGTTAACGCTCTCTCCTTCCAATAGACTCGTTCAGGGAATACTACAGTGCAGGATACTCTTCTCCTTTAGTTTACATATTCTATCATTCTGAAAAAGTATTTTCACTTCTGTTTTGTCTGTTACAGCACATCAGAACTAGACAGTTTTTGTATTTTTGTATGTATTTTAGTTTTTTACACAATGGAGGAGAAAGGTTACCGTAGTTAAACTAGGAGTTGTTTGTAAACAGGCATGTTGTCACCTGTCTGAGGCTGAAAGGGGTTGAGAGAAACAGAGGTAACCAACGGAGATGAGACACTCAGATAGATGAAAGAGCGTGTGTCTGTGTGTGCGTGCGTTACAGTGAAGACATCAGGGCAGAGACAACGGCAGATGAGAGTCTGAACACCAAAGCAGCCACGAAAATCTGTAGAAATCCCTCCCTACATCCTCCCTTCAACACGCAGATCCCTATGAAATGGAATCATCTTTCCTTTCTCTCCCTCTTTATCTCCCTCCATCCTTATCAAACCCATCCTCATCCCTCTATCCAGCTCCCTCCTCTAGCGTCCTTCCATCCTCCTCTACCAAGAGTAGAGGTTATATTATTCTGATAATATAACAGAGAGAGAGAGAGAATAAGGGAAAGCGTGAGAGACCGAGAGAATAAGGGAAAGCGTGAGAGACAGAGAGAGGGAGAGAATAAGGGAAAGTGAGAGAGAAGGAGAGAGAGAGGGAGAGAATAGGGGAAAGCGAGAGAGAAGGAGAGAGAGAATAAGGGAAAGCGAGAGAGAGAGAGAGAATAAGGGAAAGCGTGAGAGACAGAGAGAGGGAGAGAATAAGGGACAGCGTGAGAGACAGAGAGAGAGAGAGACAGAGAGACAGAGAGAGAGAGAATAAGGGAAAGCGTGAGAGACAGAGAGCGAGAGAGACAGAGAGAGAGAGACAGAGAATAAGGGAAAGCGAGAGAGAAGGAGAGAGAGAGAGAGGGAGAGAATAAGGGAAAGAGTGAGAGACACACACACAGAGAGAGAGAGAGAGACAGAGAGAGACAGAGAGAGAGCGACAGAGAGAGAGAGACAGAGAGAGAGAGAGAGAGAGAGAGAGACAGAGAATAAGGGAAAGCGAGAGAGAAGGAGAGAGAGAGAGGGAGAGAATAAGGGAAAGAGTGAGAGACACACACACACAGAGAGAGAGAGTGAGAGAGAGAGAGAGAGAGAGAGAGACAGAGAGAGACAGAGAGAGAGAGACAGAGAGAGACAGACAGAGAGAGAGAGACAGAGAGAGAGACAGAGAATAAGGGAAAGCGAGAGAGAAGGAGAGAGAGAGAGGGAGAGAATAAGGTAAAGAGTGAGAGACACACAGAGAGAGAGAGAGAGAGAGAGAGAGAGAGAGAGAGAGAGAGACAGAGAGAGACAGGGAGAGAGAGAGAGACAGAGAGAGAGAGAATAAGGGAAAGCGTAAGAGACAGAGAGAGAGGGAGAGAGAGAGAGAGAGAGAGAGAGAGAGACAGAGAGAGACAGATAGAGAGAGAGAGACAGATAGAGAGAGAGAGAGACAGAGAGAGAGAGAGAGAGACAGAGAGAGAGACAGAGAGAGAGAGAGAGAGAGACAGAGAGAGAGAGACAGAGAGAGAGAGAGAGAGACAGAGAGAGAGAGACAGAGAGAGAGAGACAGAGAGAGAGAGAATAAGGGAAAGCGTGAGAGACAGAGAGAGAGGGAGAGAGAGAGAGAGAGAGAGAGAGACAGAGAGAGACAGAGAGAGAGACGGAGAGAGAGAGAGACAGAGAGAGAGAGACAGAGAGAGAGAGAGAGAGACAGAGAGAGAGAGAGAGACAGAAAGAGACAGACAGAGAGAGAGAGAGACAGAGAGAGAGAGACAGAGAATAAGGGAAAGCGAGAGAGAAGGAGAGAGAGAGAGGGAGAGAATAAGGGAAAGAGTGAGAGACACACACAGAGAGAGAGAGAGAGAGAGAGAGAGAGAGAGACAGAGAGAGACAGAGAGAGACAGGGAGAGAGAGAGAGGGACAGAGAGAGAGAGAATAAGGGAAAGCGTGAGAGACAGAGAGAGAGGGAGAGAGAGAGAGAGAGAGAGAGAGAGAGAGAGACAGAGAGCGAGAGAGAGAGAGACAGAGAGAGACATTGAGAGACAGAGAGAGAGAGACAGAGAGAGACACAGAGAGAGAGAGAGAGAGAGTTTGAGTTTTAAATACTCTTTATTGGGTCTGGGGGCCCACCACACAATAAATACTCATACAAAACCACAGTTACACTTCAATTAAAAACACAACTCCAATTCCTCCTCCACAGTAACAAAACACAACAGCCTCTGAATACCCCATATACTCAAAAACAGATCAATATTATTGACAAGTTTATAATAGGCAAACTCAACCCTTAGTCTCGCTGCCAACATTCCCTCCAGCATTCCCACCACATCCACAGACCCCTGTCCCCGAATGCTGTTCTTTCGGGTCTTCCATATCGCTAATTTTGCTGCCCCTAACACAAAATTAAGCAACACAACTACACCCTTTTGACTGAACCTGTACTTTGGCCCAAATATATACAGTTGGGAAGAGAAAACCTCTCCCAACGTTGAGAACCAATCAGTGATCAGTTCAATCATCCCAACCAACCTGGGACACAGTAAAAACAGATGTGCCAGAGATTCATACTCAGCACAGAATGGACACTCCTCCCCAACAGTAGGGTCCAGGTGTACCAGATGCATGTTGGTGGCTATAGCGCCATGTATTATCCTCCATTGGAGGTCAGCTGTCCTCTTATCAATAGGCAGTTTATATAATGATCGCCAACAGCCTTTTGGAGAAGCACCTGGACCAAGCACATCCGCCCACCTCGTCGATTTTACCCCTTCCAGGGAAGAGGCATGGGACACCTTCACACATGTTCTGTACATAGCCTTCTTTCCCACCTCCTTGAACTCCCCCAGCTCCGGGGTATCGAAGGAAAGCAGCATCCCCGCGTCCTCCTCAAATGCCCCCATCGCAGCACTAACAATCAGTGCAGGGAACACATAATCCAGACCCTCCTTCCACCGATCAGAATTGGAAATGTCAGTCACATACTGCAGATGAAGCACTGGCAAGGAGTCGCAGACCTCATCGACGACCTTCCTCAGTAGGCGAGATGATCGGATCCCCGCTCTTTCTCTCAGCTCCTCCAATCTGCTCCTGCTCCGCATCAGATGACCCAGCTTGGTACACCCCACGCCTAATAGGCATGAACGTACGCTAGCTGAACCCAGAACACGGGACTGGATGGCAGTGTTATGAAAAAGAGGCTCTTCAAAAAGCCACATCCCTGGTGGCGTGCCGGTCCTACGGGACTTGACAAAGACTCTCCAAACCTGCATAACAGACTCATAAAATGGAGTCAGGCCAGTCAAATCACCCCCCTCCAGCTTTAAGAGGAAAAGATGTTTGTCTAAGCCCAAACAGCCCGCTCTCCTCATCAATATGTAGGCTGTTTCGACCCAGCTAGAACAGTCTCTGTACAACAATCTCTGGGCTGCTTGGAGCCGGAAAGCCGTGATCCTAGAGGAAATGTCCACCAGGCTGCAGCTTTGATCCAGTGTTGTCCAGACCAGAAGAAATTGACAAGGGTCCTCTGAAGCTTTTGTATCAGACCCTTTGGTGGCTGTAAAATCATTAGTCTGTGCCACAGGGTAGAAGCAGCAAGATTATTAGCTACCAGGACCCGTCCCCTATAGGACAGCTGGGGCAACACCCATTTCCACCTTGACAGTCTGGCACACACTTTCTCCACTACACCCTCCCAGTTCTTTTTCTGAAAGACATCGGAGCCTAGAAAAACTCCCAAAGTCTTCATTCCATCTCTGCCCCACTGAAGCCCCCCTGGTAACCGTGGAGCAGACCCCATCTGAAGCTGACCTGCCCACAGCGCTTCACTCTTTCCCCAATTGACTCTAGCTAAGGAGGCCCCCTCATACACCTTTAAAGTGTTTGAGAGAACCTTAACATCCTCACCCCCTGTAATAAAAACGATCACGTCATCTGCATACGCAGACAGTGCTATCGTGGGACCCTTCATTACACCTGGCACAGAGAAACCAGTAAGCTTCGCTCTTAAAAAACAAAGCATTGGTTCAATCGCCAGACTATATAACTGCCCTGAAATTGGGCATCCCTGCCTGATGCCCCTTTCGACAGGGATGGGGCAACTCAAACCACCACCAACCTTCAGCATACAGTAAATTCACCCAAGACAGAAAAACATCCCCAAACCCAAAGGCTTTCATTGTTTTAAACAAGTACTGGAAGTCCACACGATCCAAAGTCTTCTCCTGATCCAACGAAAGTAAACCCACATTTACATCAGACAGTTTACAAATGTCTAAAACATCTCTTATCAGAAACAAGTTGTCAACAATAGAGCGATCAGGTACACAGTAGGACTGGTCCTTGTGGATCAACAATCCCAGATACTCTTTCAACCTGTTTGAGAGACATTTAGAAACAATTTTGTATTCTGCGCACAACAAGGCAACAGGTCTCCAATTTTTTATGAGAGCCAAATCACCCTTTTTTGGCAACAGTGAACAGTGGCACGTTGACAGGATACAGGAAGAGAACCCTCATGAAAAGATTCACACAGCACTTCATAAAAATCCTCCCCAATAGACCCCCAAAAGTGCTTATAAAACTCAGATGGTAAACCATCGATGCCAGGGGCTCGGCCTGTTGAGAGCTGCATAACTGCTGTGGACAGCTCTTGCAGTGTAATATCAGCGTCCAATGCGACTCTCTGCTCAGGTCCCAATTGAGGAAGACCGTGTAACAACTGTTCAGTACATAAAGAGTCACAATCCTCCGCCTTATAAAGGGATGAGTAAAAATCCACGGCATGTTGACGCATTTCAATATCATTCGTGGTCACCTTCCCATCAGGGAGACGAAGGCAGACCATCTGTTTGCGTTGAAATTTCGACTGTCCTAGGTTGAAAAAAAAAGCGCTAGGAGCATCCATATCCTTGAGGGAAGCGAAACGAGACCTAATCAAGGCACCCTTCACTCTTTCATGCAGAAACGACCTCAGTTCATGTCTCTTGTCCTGTAAGTTCATGACTAGTCCAGGGTCGTTCTGAGTGAGCAGCTTCAATTCAGTAGATTTGATGTCCTGTTCAAGGGCCTTGATAGTCTCTTTAACCTCAATTTGAGACAGAGCAGTATACTGTTGACAAAAAAATCGTATTTGGGCCTTCCCAACCTCCCACCATTGTCTCAAGGACTCAAAATTCCCTTTTATACCCCTCCATTTTTCCCAAAACAACAAAAACCTGTCACAAAACATGACATCATGTAAGAATTTAACATTAAAATACCAGTAAGGCGATGACCGTCGTGGACAGGACAAGTGAATATCAACAGTAACAATATGATGATCAGAGAAACCCACAAGAGTAATGGCACACTTTCCAACCCTACTACAGTATTGCTCAGATACATACAACCTGTCTAACCTTGCTGCACTGACACGACCTTCATTAATTTTTAGCCATGTGTACTGTCTAACTTTTGCATTCCTTACTCTCCACACATCAGAAAGCTCAAGCTCAGTTAATAGGCCAGACAGGCAAGTGGCTGACCGCAGGTGAGGTTCTTCAGCGGTGCGATCAACAGTAAAATCCACTGTACAGTTCCAGTCACCCCCTAAAACCATACACCCCTCTTGATCACACTGTCTTAAAGTTTCCTTTATTTGATCAAATATAGCAATACGCTCTGTACCCTCATTCGGAAAATAAACATTCAAAAAAACAAACAGAAACCCCATAACATCCACCTTGACCAATAAAACCCGACCCATGACAATCTCTGTTGTAGATACCACAGTCACCCCTAAGCCTGAGGAAAACAAGATGGCCACCCCAGCACTGAAATTAGTACCATGACTGAGTACATGCTGCCCCTCCCACCACATACCCCAGTCAACCTCATTTTCCTCATCACTGTGTGTCTCCTGTAGGAAAACTGCATTAAGCCTTTTCTGTTTTATTACTTCTAATACCCAAGCCCTCTTATTCCTGTCCCTTCCCCCATTAATATTGAGAGAACCTACCCTTAGTACCTCCATATAGAAAAGAGAAAAGAAAAGCAGAAGAAACCACAGAGAAACCAACGAGAAAAAAGACCCTATGAAGCATGATCATCATCATTATTTTTTTTTTCTTCTCTTAACCTGAACACGTTTCCCACCACCTTTTGCTGCTGCAACAGCAGTAATAAATTTCCTCAAGCGAAACCGCTTCTTCTCACTCAATTGGTCTAACCCCACCGTCTTCTGTAACATCACAGCTGACCTCACAAACTTATCAACATCAAAATAATCTGCCAATTTGACAGATTTCCCAAAAGTCTGATCCAGAAACTCATTTACCTCCTCTAGATCATTAACTGAGTCCTCACCAGCAGCTGTCATATCTAAAGAGATATCCATATCATTCTCCTGATCCTCAGCTGAGACCACAGACAACTGACTCCCCTCTACCACCTCCCTTTCAGCACTCCCCACTTGCACCTCATCACTCGTACCAGGCATCTCCTCCACTACCTGGGAGACTAGCCCCACCTGAACATCACTACTCATAGTGGGCATCTCCTCCACTACCTGGGAGCTTAGCTCCACATGAAAACCCTCCTGTACCTCATTACTCGTAGTGGGCATCTCCTCCACTACCTGGGAGCCTAGCTCCACATGAAAACCCTCCTGTACCTCATTACTCGTAGTGGGCATCTCCTCCACTACCTGGAAGCCTAGCTCTATATGAACCCCAGCACTCTTAGTGGGCATCACCTCCACTCCCTGGGAGCCTAGCTCCACATGAACCCCCTCCTGTACCCCGTTACTCACAGTGGGCATCTCCTCCACTCCCTGGGAGCCTAGCTCCACATGAATCCCCTCCTGTACCCCGTTACTCGCAGTGGGCATCTCCTCCACTACCTGGGAGCCTAGCTCCACATGAACCCCCTCCTTTACCCCAGCACTCGTACTGGGCACCTCCTCACCAGTCTGATGAACTAGCTCTTCAGATACATCCTTACCTTCTACAACAATACTTTTCTGTAGCATAACATTTCCCTCTAATACAAGTTGCAACCCCGTGCCCTCAACACGGATAACTTGTTCCTCAGCAACAGGTGCTTGTGGCTGCTCTACCGCTGTCGGTCCACCTCTCCCTACATCAGTGAGCCCAGGCGTTACGATGATCACCTGCGCCCCTCCCTCGGCCTTCTCCCTTTTCGGGCAAGCATGTCGCTTATGACCAACATCCCCACACTCAAAACACCGTTGACTACCCGTACTAGCATAAGCCATATACAATCTATTGTCATACTTGACTTTAAACGATAACTCTAAAGTCTGCTCCGGTGAGTCCAAAAACATAAACACCTGTCGCCGAAAAGACATTACCTGTTTCAACGCCGGGTGTTTGCAACCCAACGGGACAACCTTAATTGAACTGGCGAACTTCCCAAAGCGCAATAACTCGCGCTCCAATAGCTCAT
>NC_143026.1:84197500-84270000 GCF_057628025.1 Oncorhynchus mykiss
GACACAGAGGGCTCATGTGACCCATAAGAAGGTCAAAGGTCAATTGAAACCAACCAATAAACTCCATTATGACTGGTCTTTACAGGTTGACATCAGGGTTCACAGTAATGCAGCCTCAGATTGTTCCACCTCACAACGCCTGTCCTGACTACCCTGGGTGCACAGAGTGGTGGATCTCCCCTGGGGCAGCCCACTGGAACACAGGTGCTCACACACACAGCTCTATTTTTGGATCAGGTAGTTTTTTTCTTTCAGACCTGCTCAAATTGTTTCCTGATTGGTCGTGATCAATTGCTGGCACTCTGTGGAGTACTGTTCCAATACTGGATCCATAACCCCTGTCTAACCCCCTCCCTCTCCTCCTCTCTCCCTCCACACTTTCTCTGGGCCAATAGAAACCTGGAGCCAAGGATTATCACTGAAACTAAGCCCCCCCGGTCTTTGATTAGCCCCGACCCCTTTCACTGTCTACACCACAGCCGCTTCAGCCACTTCCTGCCCCAGTCAATGTCCTGTCTACACCACAGCCGTTTCAGCCACTTCCTGCCCCAGTCAATGTCATGTCTACACCACAGCCGTTTCAGCCACTTCCTGCCCCAGTCAATGTCCTGTCTACACCACAGCCGTTTCAGCCACTTCCTGCCCCAGTCAATGTCCTGTCTACACCACAGCCGTTTCAGCCACTTCCTGCCCCAGTCAATGTCCTGTCTACACAACAGCAGTTTCAGCCACTTCCTGCCCCAGTCAATGTCATGTCTACACCACAGCCGTTTCAGCCACTTCCTGCCCCAGTCAATGTCATGTCTACACCACAGCCTCTCCAGTCACTTCCTGCCCCAGTCAATGTCCTGTCTACACCACAGCCGTTTCAGCCACTTCCTGCCCCAGTCAATGTCCTGTCTACACCACAGCCGTTTCAGCCACTTCCTGCCCCAGTCAATGTCCTGTCTACACCACAGCAGTTTCAGCCACTTCCTACCCCAGTCAATGTCCTGTCTACACCACAGCCGTTTCAGCCACTTCCTGCCCAAGTCAATGTCCTGTCTACACCACAGCAGTTTCAGCCACTTCCTGCCCCAGTCCATGTCCTGTCTACACCACAGCCTCTCCAGTCACTTCCTGTCCCAGTCAATGTCCTGTCTACACCACAGCCGTTTCAGCCACTTCCTGCCCCAGTCAATGTCCTGTCTACACCACAGCCGTTTCAGCCACTTCCTGCCCCAGTCAATGTCCTGTGTACACCACAGCCTCTCCAGTCACTTCCTGCCCCAGTCAATGTCATTTATACATCACATCCGCTCCAACCACTTCCTGCCCCAGTCAAAGCTCTGTCTACACCACAGCCACTACACACACACATGCATACAATGAGGCTGGAGGGGTGGGAGGGAGGGAGGGGTGAGGAAGGGGGGTGGAAGGGGTGAAGGAGCACTCACCTCGCTGTGAAATGAGTTTGGACCTTCCCAGGATGAGAAGAGGCGGCTGTCAAATCCCTCTTCATAGTATTCCTGTCCTCCTCTTCTCCTTTTTCCCCCTCTTCAGATGAGGATCAGGCCTGGATGAGAGCCAACAGCACAGGGCCAAAGCCATCGGATTCAGGCCAGCCATTCGGCAACAGGGACCACCTGTCAATCAAACACAGCAGGGGTGTGTGTGTCTGTGTCTCATTCAGGGAACAGAGGATCGAGCAGACCACTTTCATCAGCTTAGAGAGAGAGAGATAGAAATAGAACAATAATGCTTATATTTGTCCTATTTCCCATATGTACAAGTGTGTAGTAACATGCATGTGTGAATTGGAAAGGTGTTTTTTTCTGCCATTATCAACAGTGACCCTAGAGCAATTAATGTTAAATGCCTTGCTCAAGGGCACAGACAGATTTTTCACCTTGTGGGCTCTGGGATTTGAATTTGAACTAGAAACCTCTCTAAGGGCCCAACACTCTAAGGGCCCAATCCAGGAAATGTATGCCTTTTCTACACACTTCTCAGTAGTTGTTATTCAGACTTATCTTATGCAGGAGCATAACAGGCTTTGCAGGACTGGTTCCTTTGCACACACTGAATACATTTTATTCAACCCCTGAAAACCCTCCCACTTGCTAGCCGGTCTGTGCTGGATCCTTGGGACTTCCCTACCCAAAACCCCAACCTTAACCATTTTAAATCTCAACTTCAATAGGGTAGGGATGTCCCAAGGATCCAGCACAGACCGGCTAGCAAGTGGGAGGGTTTTCAGGGGTTGAATAAAATGTATTCAGTGTGTGCAAAGGAACCAGTCCTTTATATTTGTTGTACCTTTATTTAGAATGTTCGACAGACTCACTAGAATATATGGAGAGAACAGTTCAGAATATTAGGGATCAATGAAAAGCCATGTTTTTACAGGTACAGTGCCTTGCGAAAGTATTCGGCCCCCTTGAACTTTGCGACCTTTTGCCACATTTCAGGCTTCAAACATAAAGATATAAAACTGTATTTTTTTGTGAAGAATCAACAACAAGTGGGACACAATCATGAAGTGGAACGACATTTATTGGATATTTCAAACGTTTTTAACAAATTCAAAAACTGAAAAATTGGGCGTGCAAAATTATTCAGCCCCTTTACTTTCAGTGCAGCAAACTCTCTCCAGAAGTTCAGTGAGGATCTCTGAATGATCCAATGTTGACCTAAATGACTAATGATGATAAATACAATCCACCTGTGTGTAATCAAGTCTCCGTATAAATGCACCTGCACTGTGATAGTCTCAGAGGTCCGTTAAAAGCGCAGAGAGCATCATGAAGAACAAGGAACACACCAGGCAGGTCCGAGATACTGTTGTGAAGAAGTTTAAAGCCGGATTTGGATACAAAAAGATTTCCCAAGCTTTAAACATCCCAAGGAGCACTGTGCAAGCGATAATATTGAAATGGAAGGAGTATCAGACCACTGCAAATCTACCAAGACCTGGCCGTCCCTCTAAACTTTCAGCTCATACAAGGAGAAGACTGATCAGAGATGCAGCCAAGAGGCCCATGATCACTCTGGATGAACTGCAGAGATCTACAGCCGAGGTGGGAGACTCTGTCCATAGGACAACAATCAGTTGTATATTGCACAAATCTGGCCTTTATGGAAGAGTGGCAAGAAGAAAGCCATTTCTTAAAGATATCCATAAAAAGTGTTGTTTAAAGTTTGCCAAAAGCCACCTGGGAGACACACCAAACATGTGGAAGAAGGTGCTCTGGTCAGATGAAACCAAAATTGAACTTTTTGGCAACAATGCAAAACGTTATGTTTGGCGTAAAAGCAACACAGCTGAACACACCATCCCCACTGTCAAACATGGTGGTGGCAGCATCATGGTTTGGGCCTGCTTTTCTTCAGCAGGGACAGGGAAGATGGTTAAAATTGATGGGAAGATGGATGGAGCCAAATACAGGACCATTCTGGAAGAAATGTCTTCAAAAGTCTTCAAAAGACCTGAGACTGGGACGGAGATTTGTCTTCCAACAAGACAATGATCCAAAACATAAAGCAAAATCTACAATGGAATGGTTCAAAAATAAACATATCCAGGTGTTAGAATGGCCAAGTCAAAGTCCAGACCTGAATCCAATCGAGAATCTGTGGAAAGAACTGAAAACTGCTGTTCACAAATGCTCTCCATCCAACCTCACTGAGCTCGAGCTGTTTTGCAAGGAGGAATGGGAAAAAAAATTCAGTCTCTCGATGTGCAAAACTGATAGAGACATACCCCAAGCGACTTACAGCTGTAATCGCAGCAAAAGGTGGCGCTACAAAGTATTAATTTAAGGGGGCTGAATAATTTTGCACGCCCAATTTTTCAGTTTTTGATTTGTTAAAAAAGTTTGAAATATCCAATAAATGTCGTTCCACTTCATGATTGTGTCCCACTTGTTGTTGATTCTTCACAAAAAAATACAGTTTTATATCTTTATGTTTGAAGCCTGAAATGTGGCAAAAGGTCGCAAAGTTCAAGGGGGCCGAATACTTTCGCAAGGCACTGTATATTCCTCTCATTTTCAGCACCAATTGGTACAATAGATTTATATTATATTATCAGGGTTAGGAAAGTATTTATGAATAATACAAATACAATTTTGTGAAGACCCTTTACGCACTAAATACTGTACATTGGTGAATCAAAAATACAGTGGTTTGATTCATCATGAAAGTTGCCAAATTCGGATGTTCAAATCCATGTAATATTGGAAGGTGAGAAAAGTGTACGATATTGGATAAACCGTATTCCTATAATTCTATCCTTATGATCCTCACTAATCATGGAACTGTGATGACAACGGTCAAATCGTCATGAACCGTGCGCCAGGGTCCAGGTTTAAACTGCTACATATGGTCTCCTTTCCATAATGATTCAAGTAGGCTACATCTCCCAAAATATTGCACAACTTGTAATACGTTAGCCTAATATGATCCACTCTTGGTATCGATCCTCAGGAACAACCACACAAACGTGACAGAGGACAGAAGGGTAACTCATGATGTAATGGAATGGGGCAAAATATGAGGAAACTAACACCAGTTAAATCTCTACGTGTATGAGGCTATAACTTACGGTGGCTACCGATTGCGACTAATATTTAACACGATACAAAATGTAAAAAATACAGTGACAAGTCTGGGTATATAATTAAAACATTCTAGAAATCATAAATCAACTCTGTAGGTTTGGCGCTATACTGTACTGTAATTTGCGCATGGCAACAGAAGCCTATATCTTGCGTCTCCAAATTACACCCCTGCAAGTTTTAAGGCCAGCATTTCATAAACTTCACTGTGGAATAGGTGATATGTTGATATGCTTCAGTTTGCAGCCATATGACTGTTTCACATGTCTCCAGCAATCAAAAGTTAAATATATCTAAAACAATGTATATTTACAATCCCTTTATCCAAACAGTTTACTAATTTACCTAGCTTTTTATCAATTTGTAAATGCCAGTGCATTGAGAATGGTCTTATTTTTGTTGGGAAAAGAAAGTAGATGTTGTTCCACTTGGAACCGACAGGTTGCTTGTCCATATTCATTGTTTCATCGCCCGTAAAACTAGAGGAATTATGAGGGAGTTAAGTCAAGGTCAGAATAATGTGCATCTGTAGACACACCTTCGTATTTGTTTTAGCTACACCCCAAATCAATCGCGGGTGAATAGCGTGATATTATCATGCTTAAATTCAATGTCAGAATGCGCGTAGAGAGAAAAGTGCATAAAAAGGGAATTATCATTCCATTTATGTGCGCTTTACTCGGGTCGGAATTCCTCTGTAACTGCTAGGCTGCCTGTCGCCCTAGAAGAGATGGAGAATGTGAAATAGAAAGAGAGAGAAACAAGACAACTAGGTAGGAGAAATTAGGAGAGTTTCAGGTGAAAGAGTATAAATCAATAGCCGTTAGATGGAGACGCATGTGTGTATTGTGCATATTATATTGTGTAGTTGGGGAGTTACTGTTTGTGTGTGTGTGTGATAGGACAGTGACCCACACAGACAGAGAGAACGAGGAGGAACTGGTATTTTCATCTGTCTCTATTGGCTGATTGACCTGGTCCTGATGGCCATCTCCTCTTCACTTCTTCTTATATCTTTAACAAAACTCTCAAGCCCTGTTTATACCTGCGTCATGCGTCCTTCGTGCGTACATGCGTCCTTCGTCCTGATCTCACCCTTTTACAGTTACAAGATCTGATCATAATCAGTTCACACTGCGTCTTTTAATTGTCTACACCGGTCTAAAAATGTGGGCACAATCCTTATGTGGACAAGATCAAGAAAAGAAACGCATGTTAGAACCAGGTATAAACGGGGCTTCAGACATCACAATGCAGACACAAATACAATGCCTTCAGAAAGTATTCAGGCCATTGACTTTTTCCACATTTTGTTGTGTTACAGCCCAAATTTAAAATGGATTTTTGGAGATTTGAGAACGTAATATCAAAGTGGAATTATATTTTTGAAAATAAATCAAATTCATAAAAAATGAAAAGCTGAAATGTCTTGAGTCAATAAGTATTCAATCCCTTTGTTATGGCAAGCCTAAATAAGTTTAGGAGTAACAAGTCACATAATAAGTTGCATGGACTCACTGTAATAATAGTGTTTAACATTATTTTTTAATGACTACCTCATCTCTGTACCCCACACATACAATTATCTGTAAGGTCCCTCAGTTGAGCAGTACATTTCAAACACGGATTCAACCACAAAGACCAGGGAGGTTTTCCAATGCCTCACGAAGACGGGCATCTATTGGTAAACATGTAACATTTTTAAAGGCAGACATTGAATATCCCTTTGAGCATAGGATATTAATTACACTTTGGATGGTGTGTCAATACACCCAGTCTCTACAAAGATACAGGCGTCCTTCCTAACTCAGTTACAGGAGAGGAAGGAAACTGCTCAGGGATTTCACCATGAGGCCACTGGTGACTAAAACAGTTACAGTTTAAGGCTGTGACAGGAGAAAAGTGAGGATGGATCAACAACATTGTAGTTACGCCACAATACTAGCCCAATTGCAAGAGTGAAAAGAAAGAAGGCTGTACAGAATAAAAAATATTCCAAAATATGCATCCTGTTTTCAATCAGGCACTAAAGTAAAACAGCAAAAAAATGTGGATTTTTTTTTTAACCTTATGTCCTTGTCACACCCTGACCTAGGATAGCTCTGTTTTTCTATATATTTGGGTTAGGTCAGGGTGTGACTAGGGTGGGTACTCTAGTTTTTGTATGTCTAGGGTTTTCATATGTCTAGGGGTTTTTGTATGTCTAGGTTGGCCTGATATGGTTCCCAAATCAGAGACAGCTGTTTATCATTGTCTCTGATTGGGGATCATATTTAGGTAGCCATTTTTCCTCATTTGTGTTGTGGGACCGTCTATGTCCCTGTCAGCACTATTTGTATACCGTTTTGTTCGTTGATTTTTGTTCAGTGTTCATTCATTAAAAGAGAATGTACACATACCACGCTGCACCTTGGTCCATTCCATATGACGATCATGACAGTCCTGCATACAAAGTGTTATGTTTGGGGCAAATCCAACAGAACACATCAGGGTAGGTAATATCCAGAGAACCTGGTTCAGTCTGCTTTCCAACAGACACTTGGAGACAAATTCACCTTTCAGCAGGACAATAACCTAAAACACAAGGCCAAATAATATACACTGAAGTTTCCTACAAAGACAATATTGATTGTTCCTGAGTGGCCTAGTTACAGTTTTGACTTAAATTGTCTTGAAAATCTATAGCAAGACTTGAAAATGGCTGTCTAGCAATGATCAACAACCAACTTGAATTTTAAAAATGTATTGTAGAATGCAGGTTTGCAAAGCTCTTAGAGATTTACCCAGAAAGACTCACAGCTGTAATCGCTGCCGAAGGGGATTCTAACATGTATTGACTCAGGGGGTTGAATACTTCTCTAATCAAGATATATTACTGTTCTATTTTTCATAAATATTTTACAAATGTTAGAATTTTTCTTACACTTTGACATTACAGAGTATTTGGTGTAGATCTTTGACAAAAAAATGAGGATTAAATCCATTTTAATCCCACTTTGTAGCAAAAAATGTGGAAAAAGTCAAGGGGTGTGAATGCTTTCAGAAGGCACTGTTTACACAAACAGGTTGTGAGATAGAAGAGAGAGAGAGAGAGCGATAGAGAGAAAGAGACACTTATTTCCCTCAGATTACACAAATCAAATTTCGAGAAAAGGGAAACCACTGAAGCACTAACACCATTGTAAATACAAACTATATTAATCTGTCTATTTATTTTCCCTTTACATACTTCAACCATGTGCACATTGTTACAACATTGTACATAGCCATAATATAACATTTGAAATGTCAATAAAAATAAAAAAACTTGTGAGTGTAATGTTTACTGTTAATTTCTGATTTTGTTTATTATCTATTCCACAATGTAAACATGTTTACAATTGAACTGCATTGAGAAAGACAGAGTCCTCTAGTCTGCCAGCAGGCATACAGTTCACATAGCACAGGTCCGTTTCACAGACTGTAAATCACATTCACACTTCACTCTGCTGCAGTCCCCCACTCCCCAACACTCACCCCTGACACTCACACACAGATCAGTACCGCTCAAACTCCTTGTAGTGACAATAGGCTGAAGTGGGCTTGTGTGAGGGAGTAGAGCTATGAATAAGTGATGTCAATTAAACCACAGAACATGGAGAGCATCAAGGAGAGGCGACACACAAAGCTTGAAGAGCAGAGGTATGTGGAAAAATCAGTGTGGCCATGTGTGTGTTTGTGTGTGAGTGTATTTACTGTAAGGTAATTAAGTGAAGGATGCAGGTAATTTTCTCCTTACATTTAGTCCCATCCACTGGTGGACTATAGGCAGAATAGGCAATTATCTCAGGCCTCACATAAAGGGGCCTCGTGAGCTGGGCATGATAATACAAATAATAAAATCATTTTAAATAAATTCTATGTTTGAGGCCTCCCCATGCTCCCCTCGAGGCATAATAAATAAATACAAAATCACCATCAAAATCTATTTAACCTAGTGATATCTGATTAAGCTAAAGAGTCATGGGCTGCATCATGATCCACCACATTCACCGATGTAGGCCTTCCGTATCTGCAGTGGAAGGTGGCAGAGCTACAGCTCTACAGCTCTGTTTGTCAGACCAGGAGACATCCCGAAAATCGGTCTTCTCGCAAAAATATCTGTAGTGTTCGAACAGTTAGGGCTACACATTAATATGGCACCCCTCTTTGGAAAGACAAGACTCACAATGGTGATCTCCACTTTGCTCTTCGAACCCCACAAGTGTCGAGACTCGTCTTAAGGTAACCCAGTATATGAGTGAAATAGGCATTTCCATGTAGAGGTATATGGGTAATTCCACTGTAAATGATTCTGTATTTTTTTCCTGCGCTTCCTTATGTCTCTCAGATATAGGACAGACACTGCAAAATAAACTTCATTTTGATTGCATTTTTACTATCTGTTTTTCCAAGATGGCACCGACAGAGATGGTCACCTCACTTCTAGTCCTTAGGAAACTACGCAGTATTTTGTTTGTTTATGTATTATTTCTTACATTGTTACCCCAGGAAATGTTAAGTCTTATTACATACAACCGGGAAGAACATTTGGATACAAGAGCGACGCCAACTTACCAACATTATGACCAGGAATACAACTTTACAGCAGTGGATCCTCTGTTTGGACCACAACCCAGGACAATGGATCAAATCCCAGAAGCTGACCCAAAACAACAGCACCTCAGTGCCACCGTCGCGGCCCGCTAACAAGGACTGCACCCCCCTCTCCTCATCTGTGGCCGACGTGAGTAAAATCCTCGCAAGGCAGCTGGCCAGTACAGGTGCATCAAAGATGGAACCGAGAGACTGAAAAACAGCTTCTATCTCAAGGCCATCAGACTGCTAAACAGCAATCACTAACTCAGAGAGGCTGCTGCCTACACTGAGACCCAATCACTGTCCACTTTAATAAATGGATCACTAGTCACTTTAAACAATGCCACTTTACAGTGCCTTGCCAAAGTATTCATCCCCCTGGGCGTTTTTCCTATTTTGTTAAGTTACAACCTGTAATTTAAATGGATTTTTAATTTTGGATTTCATGTCATGGACATACACAAAATAGTCCAAATTGGTGAAGTGAAATTTAAAAAAGAAAAAACAGAATCCCCTAAATAAGATCTGGTGCAACCAATAATTAGTTAAATAAAGAACACCTGTGTGCAATCTAAGTGTCACATAATCTGTCCCATGATCTCAGTATATATACACCTGTTCTGAAAGGCCCCAGAGTCCGCAACAGCCTAGTGGTTAGAGCGTTGGACTAGTAACCGAAAGGTTGCAAGTTCAAATCCCCGCGCTGACAAGGTACAAATCTGTCGTTCTGCCCCCGAACCCACTGTTCCTAGGCCGTCATTGAAAATAAGAATTTGTTCTTAACTGACTTGCCTAGTAAAATAAAGGTCAAATAAAAACACTACTAAGCAAGGGGCACCACCAAGCAAGCGGCACCATGAAGACCAAGGAGCGCAGGTCAGGGTCAGGTCAGGGACAAAGTTGTAGAGATCAGGGTTGGGTTATAAGAAATATCCAAAACTTTGAACATCCCACAGTGCACCATTAAATCCATTATTAAAAAATGGAAAGAATATGGCACCACAACAAACGTGCCAAGAGAGCACCAAAACTCACAGACCAGGCAAGGAGGCCACAGAGGCCGCAGAGAGGCAACAAAGAGACCAAAGATCTCTTTCTGAATGAGCTGCAAAGCGCCACAGAGGAGACTGGAGTATCTGTCCATAGGACCACTTTAAGCCGTACACTCCACAGAGCTGGGCTTTACGGAAGAGTGGCCAGAAAAAAAGCCATTGCTTATCACGTTTGGTGTTCGCCAAAAGGCCAAAAGACTCACCAAACATAAGGAAAAAGGTACTCTGGTCAGATGAGAATAACATTTTGCTTTTTGGCCATCAAGGAAAACACTATGTTTGGCGTAAACCCAACACCTCTCATCACCCTGAGAACGCCATCCCCACAGTGAAGCATGGTGGTGGCAGCATCATGTTGTGGGGATGGTTTCCATCAGCAGGGACTGGGAAACTGGTCAGAATTGAAGGATGGTGCTAAATACTGGGAAATTCTTGAGGGAAACCTGTTTCAGTCTTCCAGAATTTGAGACTGGGATGGAGGTTCACCTTCCAGCAGGACAATGACACTAAGCATACTGCTAAAGCAACACTTGAGTGGTTAAAGGGGAAACATTTAAATGTCTTGGATTGGTCTAGTCAAAGCCCAGACCTCAATCCAATTGAAAATCTGTGGTATGACTTATAGATTGCTGTACACCAGCGGAACCCATCCGACTTGAAGGAGCTGGAAAAAAATCCCAGTGGCTAGATGTGCCAAGTTTAAAAAGAGACCCCAGCTGTAATTGCTGCAAAAGGTGGCTCTGCAAAGTATAGTAGTCATGTACACTCAAATTCTGTTTTTTTTTTGTCTTATTTCTTGTTTGTTTCACAATAAAACATATTTTGCATCTTCAAAGTGGTAGGCATGTTGTGTAAATCAAATGATACAAACCCCCAAAAATCCATTTGAATTCCAGGTAGGTAAGGCAACAAAATAGGAAAAATGCCAAGGGGTGTGAATACTTTCGCAAGCCACTGTAAATAATGCCACTTTAATAATGTTTACATATTTTATGTTACTCATATCATATGTATATACTCTATTTTATACCATCTATTGCAAGTTGCCTATGCCACTTGGCCATCGCTCATCCATATACTATATATATATATATATATATATATATTCTCCTTCACCCCTTTAGATTTGTGTGTATAAGGTAGTTGTTGGAGAATTGTTAGATTACTTGTTAGATATTACTGCACTGTCGGAACTAGAAGCACAAGCATTTCGCTACACTCGCATTAACATCTGCTAACCATGTGTATGTGACCAATAAAATGTGATTTTATTTGAATGCATTTCTATGGGTTCTTATATCTACAGGGGTCCTAAAATGTTTAATCAAATAGCTAAATGATCCCTAGTATGACTGTTTTAAAGCAATTCCATATGTTAGCTTAGTAGAAACCCAGCCCGGGCCCTTAGACTGGGGGATAGAAAATCCATTTATTTAGTTAAAAGACAGGTGCTGTTGATAATACTGCCGTCGTCGTTGAGGCAGAGGACATGTACAGTGTATTTTGTTACTTTACACATTTTGTTACTTTACAGCCTTATTCTAAAATGGATTAAATGAAATCCTCTGCAATCTACACAAAATATCACAAAATGACAAAGCAAAAACAGTTTCTGAAAATTGTGCAAATGTATTAAAATAAAAACAGATAACTTATTTACATAAGTATTCAGAGCCTTTGCTACGAGAATCGAAATTCAGCTCAGATGCATCCTGTTTCCATTGATCATCTTTGTACTATTCCGGCGCCGACAGAGATGGCCGCCTCGCTTCGCGTTCCTAGGAAACTATGCTGTTTTTTGTTTTTTTTACGTGTTATTTCTTACATTGGTACCCCAGGTAATCTTAGATTTCATTACATACAGTCGGGAAGAACTACTGAATATAAGAGCAACGTCAACTCTCCATCAGTACGACCAGGAATCTGACTTTCCCGCAATCCGATCCTGTGTTCTGCCTTCCACCCAGGACAACGGAATGGATTCCAGCCTGTGGCCCAAAACAAAGGCGTCGTAAAAGAGGGAAACGTAGCGGTCTTCTGGTCAGACTCCAGAGACGGGCACATCGCGCACCACTCCCTAGCATACTACTCGCCAATGTCCAGTCTCTTGACAACAAGGTTGATGAAATCAGAGCAAGGGTAGCGTTCCAGAGGGACATCAGAGACTGTAACGTTCTTTGCTTCACGTAAACATGGCTCACTCGAGAGACGCTAACGGAATCGGTGCAGCCAGCTGGGTTCTTCACGCATCGCGCAGACAGAAACAGACATCTTTCTGGTAAGAAGAGGGTCGGGGGCGTATGCCTTATGATTAACGTTCACAACAACATACAGGAACTCAAGTCCTTCTGTTCACCTGACTTAGAATTCCTCACAATCAAATGTCGTCCTCATTATCTACCAAGGGAATTCTATTCGATTATAATCACAGCCGTATATATTCCCCCACAAGCAGACACATCGATGGCCCTGAACAAACTTTATTTGACTCTTTGCAAACTGGAAACCACATATCCTGAGGCTGCATTCACTGTAGCTGGGGATTTTAACAAGGCTAATCTGAAAACAAGACTCCCTAAATTGTATCAGCATATCGATTGCGCAACCAGGGCTGGTAAAACCTTGGATCATTTCTATTCTAACTTCCGCAACGCATATAAGGCCCATCCCCACCCTCCTTTCGGAAAAGCTGACCACGACTCCATTTTGTTGCTTCCTGCCTACAGACAGAAACTAAAACAAGAAGCTCCCGCGCTCAGGTCTGTTCAACGCTGGTCCGACCAATCTGATTCCACACTTCAAGACTGCTTCGATCACGCGGACTGGGATATGTTCCGCATTGCGTCCAACAACAACATTGACGAATACGCTGATTCGGTGAGCGAGTTCATTAGAAAGTGCATTGATGATGTCGTTCCCAAGCAAAGTCTAAAACATTCCCAAACCAGAAATCGTGGATTGATGGCAGCATTCGAGTGAAACTGAAAGCACAAACCACTGCTTTTAACCAGAGAAAGGTGACCGGAAACATGACTGAATACAAACAGTGTAGCTATTATCTCCGCAAGGCAATCAAACAAGCTAAGCGTCAGTATAGAGACAAAGTAGAGTCACAATTCAACGACTCAGACACAAGACGTATGTGGCAAGGTCTACAGTCAATCACGGACCCGTCACGGACCAGGGTGTCTTGCTTCCAGACAGACTAAATAACGTTTTTGCCCGCTTTGAGGAAAATACAGTGCCACTGACACGGCCCGCAACCAAAACATGCGGACTCTCCTTCACTGCAGCCGACGTGAGGAAAACATTTAAACGTGTTAACCCTCGCAAGGCTGCAGGCCCAGACGGCATCCCCAGCCACGTCCTCAGAGCATGTGCAGACCAGCTGGCTGGTGTGTTTACGGACATATTCAATCAATCCTTATCCCAGTCTGCTGTTCCTACATGCTTCAAGAGGGCCACCATTGTCCCTGTTCCCAAGAAAGCTAAGGTAACTGAGCTAAACGACTACCGCCCCGTAGCACTCACTTCCGTCATCATGAAGTGCTTTGAGAGACTAGTCAAGGACCATATCACCTACACCCTACCAGACCCACTCCAATTTGCTTACCGCCCAAATAGGTCCACAGACGATGCAATCTCAACCACACTGCACACTGCCCTAACCCATCTGGACAAGAGGAATACCTATGTGAGAATGCTGTTCATCGACTACAGCTCAGCATTTAGCACCATAGTACCCTCCAAACTCGTCATCAAGCTCGAGACCCTGGGTCTCGACCCCGTCCTGTGCAACTGGGTACTGGACTTCCTGACGGGCCGCCCCCAGGTGGTGAGGGTAGGTAACAACATCTCCACCCCGCTGATCCTCAACACTGGGGCCCCACAAGGGTGCGTTCTGAGCCCTCTCCTGTACTCCCTGTTCACCCATGACTGCATGGCCATGCACGCCTCCAACTCAATCATCAAGTTTGCGGATGACACTACAGTGGTAGGCTTGATTACCAACAACGACGAGACGGCCTACAGGGAGGAGGTGAGGGCCCTCGGAGTGTGGTGTCAGGAAAATAACCTCACACTCAACGTCAACAAAACAAAGGAGATGATTGTGGACTTCAGGAAACAGCAGAGGGAGCACCCCCCTATCCACATCGATGGGACAGTAGTGGAGAGGGTAGTAAGTTTTAAGTTCCTTGGTGTACACATCACGGACAAACTGAATTGGTCCACCCACACAGACAGCGTCGTGAAGAAGGCAGCAGCGCCTCTTCAACCTCAGGAAGCTGAAGAAATTTGGCTTGTCACCAAAAGCACTCACAAACTTCTACAGATGTACAATCGAGAGCATCCTGTCGGGCTGTATCACCGCCTGGTACGGTAACTGCTCCGCCCACAACCGTAAGGCTCTCCAGAGGGTAGTGAAGTCTGCACAACGCATCACCGGGGGCAAACTGCCTGCCTACACCTACACCACCCGATGTCACAGGAAGTCCATAAAGATCATCAAGGACAACAACCACCCGAGCCACTGCCTGTTCACCCCGCTATCATTCAGAAGGCAAGGTCAGTATGGGTGCATCAAAGCAGGGCCCGAGAGACTGAAAAACCGCTTCTATCTCAAGGCCATCAGACTGTTAAACAGCCACCACTAACATTGAGTGGCTGCTGCCAACACACTGACTCAACTCCAGCCACTTTAATAATGGGAATTTATGTAAATTGATGTAAAATATATCACTAGCACCGGCCGGGAGGTCCGTGGGGCGACGCACAATTGGCCTAGCGTCGTCCGGGTTAGGGAGTGCTTGGCTGGTAGGGATATCCTTGTCTCATCGCGCACCAGCGACTCCTGTGGCGGGCCGGGCGCAGTGCGCGCTAACCAAGGTCGCCAGGTGCACGGTGTTTCCTCCGACACATTGGTGCGGCTGGCTTCCGGGTTGGATGCGCATTGTGTTAAGAAGCAGTGCAGCTTGGTTGGGTTGTGTATCGGAGGACGCATGACTTTCAACCTTCGTCTCTCCCGAGCCCGTACGGGAGTTGTAGTGAAGAGACAAGATAGTAGCTACTAAACAAACAACTGGATACCACGAAATTGGGGGAAAAAAATAAATAATAATAATAATATATATATATATCACTAGCCACTTTAAACAGTGCTACTTAATATAATGTTTACATACCTTACATTACTCATCTCATATGTATATACTGTACCCTATATCATCTACTGCATCTTTATGTAATACATGTATCACTAGCCACTTTAAACTATGCCACTTTGTTTACATACCCTACATTACTCATCTCATATGTATATACTGTACTCGATACCATCTACTGCATCTTGCCTATGCCATTCTGTACCATCACTCATTCATATATCTGTATGTACATATTCTTTATCCCTTTACACTTGTGTGTATAAGGTCGTAGTTTTGGAATTGTTAGGTTAGATTACTCGTTGGTTATTACTGCATTGTCGGAACTAGAAGCACCACCATTTCGTTACACTCGCATTATTAACATCTGCTAACGATGTGTATGTGACAAATACATTTGATTTTATTTGATTTAAGATGTTTCTACAACCTGATTGGAGTCCACCTGTTGTAAATTCAATTGATTGGACATTATTTGAAAAAGACACACCTGTCTATATAAGGTCCCACAGTTGACAGTGCATGTCAGAGTAAAAACCAAGCTATGAGGTGGAAAGAATTGTCCATAGAGCTCCTAGACAGAGGATTGTGTCGAGGCACAGATCTGGGGAGGGGTACCAACACATTTCTGCAGCATTGAAGGTCCCCAACAACACAGTGGCCTCCATCATTCTTAAATGAAAGAAGTTAGAAACCACCAAGACTCTTCCTAGAGCTGGCCACCCGGCCAAACTGAGCAATCGGGGGCGGAGGGCCTTAGTCAGGGAAGTAACCAAGAACCCCATGGTCACTGACAGAGCTCCAGAGTTCTTCTGTGGAGATGGGCGAACCTTACAGAAGGACAACCATCTCTGCAGCACTCCACCAATCAGGCCTTTATGGTCGAGTAGCCAGACAGAAGCAACTTCTCAGTATAAGGCACATGACAGCCTGCTTGGAGATTGCCAAAAGGCACCTAAAGACTCTCAGACCATGAGAAACAAGATTCTCTGGTCTGATGAAACCAAGATTGATCTCTTTGGCCTGAATGCCGAGAATCCAGTCTGGAGGAAACCTTGAACCATCCCTATGGTGAAGCATGGTGGGGATGTTTTTCAGCAGCAGGGACTGGAAGACTAGTCAGGATCGAGGCAAAGATGAACGGCGCACAGAGTACAGAGAGAGATCCTTAATGAGCTCTCAGACCTCAAACTGGGGTGAAGGTTACCTTCCAACAGGACAATGACTATAAGCCCACAGCCAAGACAACGTAGGAGTGGCTTTGGGAAAAGTCTCAGAATGTCCTTGAGTGGGCCAGCCAGAGCCCGGACTTGAACTGGATCAAACATCTCCGGAGAGACCTTAACATAGCTGTGCAGCAACGCTCCCCATTTCAGCTTGTATATTTAATAAATTATCTAAAATCCTGTTTTTGCTTTGTCATTATGGGGTATTGTGTGTAGATTGATGATTGTGTCAATTAGCACGGAGTTTCCGGTCACAAATTGTAGACTTGTTTACATGCTGCTGTGCATTTTGTTCCTAACCTTACTTTGCGGTTTTTACTCTTTATATTTTTAGTTTTTCCCTCACTCAACTTTTTTTCATTGAACTTTTTCACTCCGGACGCTTTATCTGGACATGGTTCATCAGGACCTCCACCAGCCGAAGCTAAGTAGTAACATTTACATGATGCCTTCCCATTGCAGTCTCTGTACTCATAATATACAGGAGAACGATCGCCTTACGGCGAGGATAGCTGTGCTGCAAGCCCAGTTTCAGACGCAATCGTTATGCAAGGGTAATTTCAGTGTAGGAAAGGATGAAATAGCGTATGTGCCACCAGTAAGTACAGATAGTAGTATAAATCCCCTCGCACATTCCCCTCAGCTGGACAACTTTCTCATGGCTTCTGGAAGGAAATGCTGTAGGAATGCTCAACCGGCGTCGCTCATTCAGCCGACAGAAACTTTCAACCGGTTCTCTCCATTAAGCAGTGAGTCGGATTCAGAGGCCGAGCATTCTCTGGTCTCTCCTCCTCCCGTTACGGAGTCTGAGACGCCGAAGCCTCCCACCATTAGCTCTGACAAATTGAAAACCCTAGTCATTGGCGACTCCATTACCCGCAGTATTAGACTTAAAACGAATCATCCAGCGATTATATACATTGTTCACCAGGTGGCAGGGCTACTGTCGTTAAGGCTAATCTTAAGATGGTGCTGGCTAAAGCTAAAACTGGCAAGTGTAGAGAGTATCGGGATATTGTTATCCACGTCGGCTCCAACAATGTTAGGATGAAATAGTCAGAGGTCACCAAGCGCAACATAGCTTCAGCTTGTAAATCAACTAGAAAGATGTGTCGGCATCAAGTAATTGTCTCTGGCCCCCTCCCAGTTAGGGGGAGTGATGAGCTCTACAGCAGTCTCACAACTCAATCGCTGGTTGAAAACTGTTTTCTGCCCCTCCCAAAATATATAATTTGTAGATAATTGGCACTCTTTCTGGAACTCACCCAAGCCTGGTCTGTTGAGGAGTGACGGGTTCCATCCTAGCTGGAGGGGTGCTCTCATCTTATCTACAAACATAGACAAGGCTCTAACTCCCCTAGCTCCACAATAAGATAGGGTGCAGGCCAGGCAGCTTGTGGAGTCTGCCACGAGCACAGTCAGTGTAGTCAGGTCAGCTATCCCCATTGAGACCGTGTCTGTGCCTCGATCTAGTTTGAGCAAAACTCAACATGGCGGTGTTCGCCTTAGCAATCTCACTGGAATAAAGACCTCCTCCATTCCTGACATTATTGAAAGAGATTGTGATACCTCTCATCTCTAGGGCTACTTAATGTTAGATCCCTCACTTCCAAGGCAGTTATAGTCGATTAACTAATCACTGATCATAATCTTGATGTGATTGGCCTTACTTAAACATGGCTTAAGCCTGATGAATTTACTGTGTTAAATGAGGCTTTGCCTCCTGGTTACACTAGTGACCATATCCCCCGCGCATCCCGCAAAGGTGGAGATGTTGCTAACATTTATGAAAGCAAATTTAAATGTACAAAAAAAAAGAAACGACTGCATTTGTCTTTTGATCTTCTAGTCATGAAATCTATGCAGCGTACTCAATCACTTTTTATTACTACTGTTTATAGGCCTCCTGGGCCATATACAGCGTTCCTCACTGAGTTCCCTGAATTCCTATCGGACCTTGTAGTCATGGCAGATAATATTCACATTTTTGGTGACTTTAATATTCACATGGAAAAGTTCACAGACCCTCTACAAAAGGCTTTCAGAGCCATCATCGACTCAGTGGGTTTTGTCCAACATGTCTCCGGACCTAGTCACTTCCACAGTCATACTCTGGACCTAGTTTTGTCCCGTGGAATAAATGTTGTGGATCTTAATGTTTTTCCTCATAATGCTGGACTATCGGAACACCATTTTATTACGTTTGCAATCGCAACAAATAATCAGCTCAGACCCCAACCAAGGATCATCAAAAGTCGTGCTACAAATTCTCGGACAACCCAAAGATTCCTTGATACCCTTCCAGACTCCCTCCGCCTACCCAAGGACGTCAGAGTACAAAAATCAGTTAACCACCTAACTGAGGAACTCAATTTAACCTTGCGCAATACCCTAGATCCCTACAAACAAAAAACATGTCATAAGGAACTAGCTCCCTGGTATACAGAAAATACCCGAGCTCTGAAGCAAGCTTCCAGAAAATTGGAATGGAAATGGCGCCACACCAAACTGGAAGTCTTCTGCCTAGCTTGGAAAGACAGTACCGTGCCGTATCAAAGAGCCCTCACTGCTGCTCGATCATCCTATTTTTCCAACTTAATTGAGGAAAATAAGAACAATCCTACATTTATTTTTGATACTGTCGCAAAGCTAACTAAAAAGCAGCATTCCCCAAGAGAGGATTCACTTCAGCAGTGATAAATTCATTAACTTCTTTGAGGAAAAGATCATGATCATTAGAAAGCAAATGACGGAATCCTCTTTAAATCTGCGTATTCTTCCAAAGCTCAGTTGTCCTGAGTCTGCACAACTCTGCCAGGACCTAGGATCAAGAGAGACCCTCACGTTTTTTAGTAGTGTATTGATAAGAGGTCTTAGTCTGCAGACCAGAATTTGTAAGATCCTGGCCGAATGAAACAGACAGAGGCCCAGCTAAATGGTCAAAAAGGTTTATTCACAGAACGTTCTCCCATCAAGAATACAAAACAATTCATTTTATACTGACTTCTCACGCCCACACATTCACACAAACATACACACAAACATACGCCCACACATACACAAAAAACATACGCACACACATGTCCTGCTACGCACACACTGTCTGTCTCACTACCCAGCCGACAGAGATAGTGACCTTGTTCTTGAGACGTACCACCCGTTCTCTCCCAAATCTCTAGTCAGTATGTATTTAAAATACCATAAAGACATATTGTTTTACCCTACACATTTATTGATTATGATTTTATACATTGTAATCAATTCCATACAATTATATGTTTCAGGGCGGAATATTCTAATCATTCAATTAACAGACAATTCTCACCTATCAATATCTCTTGACACATTGATGAAAATAATCATGACCTCTAAACCTTCAAGCTGCATACTGGACCCTATTCCAACTATTCTACTGAAAGAGCTGCTTCCTGTGCTTGGCCCTCCTATGTTGAACATGATAAACAGCTCTCTATCCACCAGATGTGTACAAAACTCACTAAAAGTGGCAGTAATAAAGCCTCTCTTGAAAAAGCCAAACCTTGACCCAGAAAATATTTTTAAAACTATCAGCCTATATCGGCTCCTCCCCAAAAATTGAAAAAGCTGTTGCGCAGCAACTCACTGCCTTCCTGAAGACAAACAATGTATACGAAGCGCTTTAGTCTGGTTTTAGACCCCATCACAGCACTGAGACTGCACTTGTGAAGGTGGCAAATAACCTTTTAATGGCGTCAGACCGAGGCTCTGCATCTGTCCTTGGGCTCCTAGACCTTAGTGCTGCTTTTGATACCATCGATCACCACATTTTTTTGGAGAGATTGGAAACCCAAATTGATCTACACTGATAGGTTCTGGCCTGGTTTAGATCTTATCTGTCAGAAAGATATCAGTTTGTCTCTGTGGATGGTTTGTCCTCAGCGGTAAATGGTAAATGTTGGTGTTCCTCAAGGCTCAGTTTTAGGACCACTATTGTTTTCACTATATATTTTACCTCTTGGTGATGTCATTTGGAAACACAATGTTAACTTTCACTGCTATGCGGATGACACACAGCTGTGTATTTCGATGAAACATGGTGAAGCCCCAAAATTGCCTTCCCTGGAAGCCTGTGTTTCAGACATAAGGAAGTGGATGGCTGCAAATGTTCTAGTTTTAAACTCGGACAAAGCAGAGATGCTTGTTCTAGGTCCCAAGAAAGAAAGAGATATTCTGTTGAATCTGACAATTCATCTTGATGGTTGTACATTCGTCTCAAATAAAACTGTGAAGGACCTCGGCATTACTCAGGACCCTGATCTCTCTTTTGACAAACATATCAAGACAGCTTTTTTCCATTTTCGTAACATTGCAAAAAATCAGAAACTTTCTGTCCAAAAATGTTGCAGAAAAATGTATCCATGCTTTTGTCACTTCTAGGTTAGATTACTGCAATGCTCTACTTTCCAGCTACTCAGATAAAGCACTAAATAAACTTCAGTTAGTGCTAAACGGCTGCTAGAATCTTGACTAGAACCCAAAAAATTGATCATATTACTCCAGTGCTAGCCTCTCCACACTGTTTTCCCGTTAAGGGTAGGGCTGATTTCGAGGTTTTACTGTTAACCTACAAAGCATTACATGGGCTTGCTGCTACCCAACTTTCCGATTTGGTCCTGCCATACATACCTACACGTACGCTACGGTCACTCGACGAAGACCTCCTTACTGTCCCTAGAATTTCTAAGCAAACAATTACAGGCAGGGCTTTCTCCTATAGAGCTCCATTTTTATAGAATGGTCTGCCTACCCATGTGATAGACATAGACTCGGTCTCAACCTTTAATTCTTTATTGAAGACTCATCTCTTCAGTAGGTCCTATGGTTGAGTGTAGTCTGGCCCAGGAGTGTGAAGGTGAACGGAAAGGCACTGGAGCAACGAACCGCCCTTGTTTTCTCTGCCTGGTCCCTCTCTAGGTTTCTTCCTAGGTTCTGTTTCTAGGGAGTTTTTCCTAGCCACCGTGCTTCTACACTTGTATTGCTTGCTGTTTGGGGTTTTAGGCTGGGTTTCTGTACAGCACTTTGTGACATCAGCTGATGTAAGAAGGGATTTATAAAGAAATTTGATTGATTGATGTGGGGAAAAAAACTATTAAATCAATTTTAGAATGATGCTGTAACCTACCAAAATGTGGAAAAAGTCAAGGGTCTGAATACTTTCCCGAATGCACTGTATGTCTAGCCCATGTATCTGATGGTGTTTGGCATGTATATATAAATACATCAACCACATGGTTGCGTTATTTGGCGCCGGAGGAGATGACTGCTGTTTTACGGGCTCCTATCCAATTGTGCTATTGTGTGTGAGCAGTTTGGGTGGTTTGTTCTAAAGTAACTAATACAGTCGCTAACATTACTTGATCATGAATCATGTTGTTAATGTAGCTTGTGGGGGGGGGGGGGGGGGAATGGGTAAGAGAGAGAAGAGGAGCAGAGAGCGATCAAGAGATGGACATGGAGGGATGGAGGGTGGAGTGGCAGCATGCATGTTATTAGTTGTTATTTGTTGTGACAGGAGCAGAGTCATCAGTTTCACTGATTAAACCAATAAAGTCACCCCTCCACTCTGCCCCCCCTGCCCCTATACTGATAATACACTACTAATGAGAGAGAGAGAGAGAGAGAGAGAGAGAAGAAGCATGACAAGAAAGAAAATAACACTGAGTTCCATTACAAAGAAGCATTCATCATATCACCCCCCCTGCCTACAGGGTTGGAGTAGGAGGCATAGTACCTGAACCCCCAAAAGGCACAGAGAGGAGGGTTACAGCTGGACATCTCAGCAACAACTTGACCTCTGACTTCCTTTAGGCACTGAAGCGTTAAAGTTCCCCCCTCTGGAGGAACGGCTGGGCAGGGAGGGGGACAGGGAGGGGGGAGAGGAGAGGTGAGCAGGGCTGAATTAAATGTTTTATCAGGACTGTCAAGGACGCTGGCTGTGTTCAGCTCTGCTCACCTGAAACAAAGTGTTCACAGACACAGAAAGGAGCAGCCAGGTGTTCTCTCTTATGTGTGTGTGTATTTTGGAAACAGAATGGACAACAAATGTTACATCCTTTAGAATATAAAGCAGACAGGGCTCCCGAGTGGCGCAGCAATCTAAGTCACTGCAGCTCAGTGCTAGAGGCGTCACTACAGACCCTGATTTAATTCCAGGCTGTATCACAACCGGCCGTGAGTAGGAGTCGTTAGGGTTTGTCCGGTGTAGGCCGTCATTGTAAATAAGAATTTGTTCTTAACAGACTTGCCTAGTTAAATAAAATAAAATAAAATAAAAGTTAGGTTCATGGTTTTGTATGCCTGATGTTAGAGATGACATGAAAATGAGAGATGATTGTGTTGAAAAAGATTTGGGAAGTCATTCTCACATACGCAGTGACAGACGCAGGGATGCACACGTGTAGCAGATGGGGATCTGAGAAACTCAGTCCTCAGCCTGAAGAGTCTCCACTTGTGCTGCCCGAATAGCTAGCTTTTCAGTGGCACGACTGGTCAAGATACTTCAGGAGGGCGGTCACATGTGTTTGCAAGGGAGAGGTCCTGGGTTTGAGCCTTGGTATGAACCGAATCAGGTGGCAGCGGTACTCGCTAAGCAAGCAGCGTGACATCCTTTACACATGCACAGATTTTCTGATATCCTCAATAGACAAGATGAAAATGTGTTCCCCACTTTCCTTCCCTCTCTCCGTCCATCCCTCCCTCCTCTTCTCTCCTCCAGGGACTACAGGGGAAAGGATCACGGGTCTGCTGCTTTGAAACATTTATGTCATTAGCACACCCATGATCCATTAGCACACCCATGTGTGTGTGTTGTTTTTGTTTCTTAGTGTGCCTTTCCGTTTAGGTGTGTCTACGTGAATGTTTACATGGGTCCCTTCTATAAAATGTCATTTTGACTGTTACAATGCCTATAATTTATGTCATTTATTTTTTTAAATGCCCCATTTGACTTGCTTCCTCAGTCAGAAAAATAATATGCGCTCATGACTCAGTCATAGTGATATCTACAGCAGAATGTCCTGTTATAATGACCAGTACAATGCAATGGCCCTCATCCATAATGACAGCTCCCTCAAAGCTTATTACAATTTCCACATTTAGATATACCAAATTGAAACAAGACTTGACTAAACCATGCCAGTACTGCTTAGACTTAAGTTACCTTGACCACAGTTGACAGGTAAGGCCTATTTGGTTTGACTGACGTACAATGCGTTGCTGGTGCCATTAGCCGCACACACACAATGTGTGATGTGGGGAAGTCTTCAAGGAACATTCTGGAACCAGCTGCCACCTGAGAGAGAGGTTGAGAGAGAGAGTGATCCCACACAAACTGCCACCTCAGCAACTCTCTCAGTGCTTTTCCACCACTTTTTCATCCTAATTTCTCTTGGAGAGTGGCAGGAGGTCACAGTGTTCCTGTCTGGACAAGTGACAGCTTGTTTTTAGGTCGTAGCTGACACTGATGTCTAGGAGACAGAAACACACATTGGGTCTTTCCAGGTAAGCAGGTCCAGTTTGGCTCTGTCCTACTCTTCAAAGTATATATTTACAATACATTTAAGTCATTTAGCAGACTCATTTACTGAGCGATTTACTTACGTACATTTTCATATTGGTCCCGTGGGAACTGAACCCACAACCCTGGCATTGCAAGCACCATGCTCTACCAACTGAGTCACACAGGACATACCCCCCCTTCCAATGGCAGCGAGGTCCCCAGTTGATTGACAGTTCACTCATCAGCAAGGACATGTGCAGCCTATTGAAATACTTATCATCAATAATTCAACCACACCTCTCTTTCCCTCCACCTCTCTCCTCCCCTCTTACCCTCCTACCCCCTCTCTCTTCAATAACATGGCAGGTGGAGGGGTGTTTGCTGTTGTGTCATGAGGAGCTCCTTTGCACTGGCCATGACTCCCTCCCTCTCTAACACTCTCGTCCAATCCCTATCCACGACCTCATCCTCCTCCCCATAACTCAACTCACTGTCACAGGGAAAGCTGTCTGAACATCTGAAATCCATCCATTTCAGTTATTTGTGGCAGACTTAATACAGAGACCACATTGGTAAAAGTGAGATGTTTGTATAACCAGGGCTTTTCTTTAGATTCATGCAATGCATTAGGAATATGACATCAAATTGAGCACAACCTTAAGGTGGAAAAAAAACATGAAAAACTGGCACATTAAACAGGAGAATGGTTGGCTATGTTGTGGAATCTAATTTCACATTACTTTTTTGTCAGATTTGTGGTGAAAGGGACCTCTAGAATGAGTTAGAAGGGTTCAACAGAGGATTAGCATAATAGGCTAGCCATCCATTAGCCAAGCATTTATCACATAACCATGCTCCCATTTAACTCAAGGTTTACAGTCCTTCACCAAACCCACATCTTCTCCTCCTTACAGCCCTCTATGTCGAATTAAAGGATTTAAAACTGGTCTGGAATGGAGGACATTTTACTTTTGAAGATCATTTGGAATATTTCTTGTTTTCCCAAGGTGAAAAACATGATTCCCATCCCATATCTATCCCTCCTCCTTTCTCTATTTCTTAATTTTCTACCTTTTAACTTCTATTAACCCCTTCAAACCTGGTCCCCTGTCCGTACCCAAATCCAAGAACCAGAAATAGGACCAGAATGAAGCATCGGGCCAAGGAGGGTCGGCTGAGACGTATCATGGGACTTATCGTGGAGCACACATGGGAATTGTGGGGGATTTGATGGGGAGCGTGGCGGACACGGAGTGGATCAGCCTGTGACATCATTAACCATGTGGATCCTCTATCCGCTTGGCTTTCTGGGATCTCTGTAAGCCAGACGGGGATGGAAGGATGGGAGGGAGGGGAGCGATGGGAGAGGGCAATTGGCTGTGGTGGAGAGTGAGGAGGAAGAGAGGGGGGGGGGGAGGAGGGGGTGTTTGGGATGTGTTCCCCCTTGATGTACAGAGCACCAGACAGACGTGTGATCAGACAAACATCCCAGAGTCATTAGAGGACTCGGCACAAGGTTCTGTATCTACTGACACACACAAGGCCTGCTGTTAGCAAAATGATGTCTCCTCTCACACTGAACTATTTACCCTTGTCGATCATTTCTCTGTTTCACTCTCCAGTTTCTGACTTTGATAATCAAGAAGTAGGTGTACCTCTTACATTCACACACACACCTACTATACACCTTTGTCCATACTTATTGGCACCTACACACACTCCCTCACAGCGTCAGTGTTGTGTAATGTCTCTGTCAGCAGCTCCGTCCGGACCGCTTGGTTGATGGTTGGAGTTTGTTGAGGTGTTGTTTTTTCTTCCTTCCTTCGTTCGTTAGTCTCAGCGTTAATTACTAATCTCACGGTCCAGCGGCGGACGCTAACGGTGCTAACTCGCTCTCGCTAATGAGGGGGAAACCAGACAAACAGACGGTATTTACCACAAGAACACACACACTTGCACACACGCACACGAGCATGGACGGTCAAACACACATTTGTTTTACTATCCTTGTGAGGACCAAACAATTGCTTCACATTCAAAATCCAATTTTCCATAACACATAGCACTAAACTTAACCTTAAACCCAAACTCCTAACCCTAAACCTATCCCAAACCCCTAACCTTAAACCCAAACTCCTAACCTTAAACCTATCCCAAACCCCTAACCCTAAACCTATCCCAAACTCCTAACCTTAAACCTATCCCAAACTCCTAACCTTAAACCTATCCCAAACTCCTAACCTTAAACCTATCCCAAACCCCTAACCTTAAACCTATCCCAAACTCCTAACCCTAAACTTATTTGTAACCCTAATTGTAACCCTAACCTTAAACCTAACCCCAAAGCCTAAAATAGCCTTTTTCCTTGTGGGGACCAGCAAAATATTATTCTGGTCCCCACAAGAATGCTAAAACCCCCCCCCCCAAAAAAACACACACAACACGCATACACACACATGGACCACTCTGTCCCTTTGAGGCATTACGTACAGTATGTACAGCATTGATAACATCAACCCAAACCAGAGCTGCCTTCCTCAGCGCTTCCCTCCCTCCCTCCCACACACACACTCCCCTGACTCCGATACACACTCCCTAAGGACGGCCCCCGACTCCGTGTCTCACCAACGCTGATTCGGTCATCAGCGGGGTCATTAATTGTGGACTCCCTCGGGGAGAGGGAGGGACGGAAGAAGGAAGGAAGGAAGGAAGGGGGAAGGGAGAGAGGATGGTACAGGGCAGATGAAGTGGGTGAGTGGAATGCCCGTTAGATTCGGGTGGAGGTGCATCTGGTCTAAGGGGGTAGATTTAGCTGGTCTGGCATTTCCCCATGCTTGTGCTTATGGTGTATGCATTGTGTGTGTGTCTGTGTGCTTTTACGTACATAATATCTGGTGTGTGTGTGTGTGTGTGTGTGTGTGTGTGTGTGTGTGTGTGTGTGTGTTTGAGTCAGACGCAGCAGTTTGAAACCCCACGCTTCAGCATTATGGGAGCTGCGTTGGCCAATAATCAGCGTTTTACCCCCCTCCCGCTCCGAGGCGAGGGGTAGAGGGGGGTGAGGACGTTATCCATCCCATTCAGGACCTCCTCTCTCCCCCTGTTAGTTTTGGACAGAGGGTGGACAGTACACCCCTCTCCTCTGTCCTAGGGGTGCATTCAGCACCCACACTGATCAAGGAGAAGAGCCGTCACTACAAAGAGATGGAACGGTGTGATGGAGGGATGGAGGGGGTGAAACAAATAACCATCATCACTACAGCCCCCAGGCCGAGGCCTGTCTCTCTTTTTTATACATCCATCTCTCTGGCTTTCTGTAGGCTATCATTTTGTATTTCTCACTGTCTACCTTGGAGTGGCTCAAACAGACACTGTGTCTTTTATCAAAGAGACTTCAGAGAGTCCATCCTCTTCAGCGCTTTGTGCCTTTGGGTGTTTGTTGTTGGCTCAGCCTTTCTCAATGTTGTGTGTGTGTGTGTGTTCTGTTAAACCTGGGTGCTGCAGTGCTGACACAAGGTCTATCTGGTAAAGACACCAACCGCTGGAGGCAACATGTTACTGATGTTCGATTCCTCCGTTCACTCGAAGCTTAAAGCTTACCCTGACATCAATGCGGGGTTTAAACTAAAGTTGGAGTTGTACATAGTGAATACCTCAGTATACAGTTCGACCAGGTGTGTTAGACCCTTAGGCCCTAACATGGATCACACAATATGTGTATCACACAGGAACATTCAGACAAAGTGTGTGGTTTACCTCCAGGCAAATGTACAAAGTAGGATCATAATTTGAGCCAGTTTGTTACAGCAGGAAAATAATCCTGCAGCAACAGGAAATGTGAATTATTATGTAGATTATAATTATTGTACATTTTTATAGGGGTTGATACAGTGTTCGTAAGGGAAAATTAAGTTTGAAATTTCAAACTGGAAATTACAAACTTCAAACTTTTTTAAACCATAGTTCTGTAAGTTCTCCTGCAACAGGGTGATCAAATTAACATCTGTAACTGTCCCTGTGTACTCTCCATCTCCTTCCATGTCAAAGATCAACACCCGGAAGTGAAACAGCCTCTGGACCACAGACACACAGTCAAACACTGTCAAAAAACAGGGATTTTTAGCTTGAGGAAAATGCCTCAGTCTTACACACACGCAGCGGGCGAGCTGTTAATATTAATGTGGATCTCCAGGACTGTGATTCACCTGCAAGGCTCCTCTGTCCTCTGGCTGCTTACATACAAACCCTGAAGAAAGACAAACATTGATACTGTAGTACATTCATAACAACCTAAGCGAGAAGACCAGACCAGACCAGAAAGACAGACAGACAGACAGACAGAGGAGCCTTGCAGGTAAATCACAGTCCTGGAGATCCACATTAATATTAAAATATTGCCTGCTGTGTGTTTTGAAGACTGAGGGATTTGCCTCGAGCTAAACAACACACGTTCTTGACAGTATGTTACACTGGGTGTCTGTTGTCGCCCAGAGGCTATTTCAGATTGAAAGAGAAAGAGAGAAAAAGAAAGGCAATCTAAAGAAAATGTTTTTTTTGTGTGTGTGTGCTCTTCAGTGATAATGGCACTTTGTGAATAACCTTCTGGAGATCTGCAGGTATCAAGTAAGTTAGCCAGGCCTGATGAACCTTCTGGAGATCTGCAGGTATCAAGTAAGTTAGCCAGGCCTGATGAACCTTCTGGAGATCTGCAGGTATCAAGTAAGTTAGCCAGGCCTGATGAACCTTCTGGAGATCTGCAGGTATCAAGTCAGTTAGCCAGGCCTGATGAACCTTCTGGAGATCTGCAGGTATCAAGTAAGTTAGCTAGGCCTGTTTTCTCATTTGAAGTTGCTCACATGTTCTCACTGTTCCTTGACCTTAGATGTTGCAGTTGATTAGTGTTTATGAGGCCTAATGAATGCTTATGCATTCTCCCAACAGCCTGTGTTAATATTGATGAGCTTGACTGAGTGCTGACATGCACTATTCACTGAAAGGCTTGGTTATGACCCTTGCATGTTAACACAGCGTGGCCTAAGGGGAAACAATATAGGATACCATAACATAGACAGTCTGACAACACCTCTGAGCTAAAACGTATTCACAGTCCTATGATGGTTATGAGTCTAGAATGCACTAGCTGTAATCTATCAGCTGTAATCTAGCAGCTGTAATCTTGTAAACTAGCAGCTGTAATCTTGTAAACTAGCAGCTGTAAACTAGCAGCTGTAATCTTGTAAACTAGCAGCTGTAATCTAGCAGCTGTAATCTTGTAAACTAGCAGCTGTAAACTAGCAGCTGTAATCTTGTAAACTAGCAGCTGTAATCTAGCAGCTGTAATCTAGCAGCTGTAATCTTGTAAACCAGCAGCTGTAAACTAGCAGCTGTAATCTTGTAAACTAGTAGCTGTAAATTAGCAGCTGTAAACTAGCAGCTGTAATCTTGTAAACTAGCAGCTGTTAACTAGCAGCTGTAATCTTGTCAACTAGCAGCTCTGATCTAGCAGCTCTGATCGAAATAGCATTATAAGGGCCCTGGTCTAAACTAGTGCACTATATTAGGGAAAGTAGTGCACTACATGGGAAATAGGGTACCTCTACAGACACAGATAAGTTCTAAGGAGAGAACACCAGACCACTCTCTAAGGACCTCTCTATCCACTTCCTGATCAATAGCATCTGTTACCGTGGTGATCGATAACCCTGCAGCCAATCCCAAACCACACGGTCACTTGTCCTTGCATTCTGTTGCAGTATGGTGATTGTGGTATTCAAAGATGGAGATACTGTAAATACTGACAAGATACTGGTGTCTCCGCTCTAAAAAATGGGGATAAATGTCTGCAGAGATGGAAGGCAGGCGGGAGGAGACGGGGCATTCTAGCCATTGAGGTGGCAGATTTGTATATGAACAACAGGCACAATTCTGATTAGGCCTCACGTAGGGAATGTCCAATAACATGTTATATTGACCAAATTGGACACCCTAGCATTGACCGCCATACAAAAACTCCCCACTTCCACTGCTTCACACTACAGCAGAGCCGGTAGATTTTGGGGAGGAGTCAGCTCTCTCACTCCATCTCTTCTGCTATACACACACCTGACCCACATACCTTTACACTTTTGAACCCTGGAGCGACCTCCTTTGAATGACACCTCTCCCTCCCTCACGCTACCTTGCACACCACCCCCTGTGAAAGGTGGAATGACAGGAGCGGAAAAGGGAAGACTGAATTATTCACTGATTGGTCTGGCATGATTTAATCTCTTCTTTCTCTCTTCCTTTCCTCTATTGCTCCTTTCCTCCATCTCTTGACACCGCTTCTCTGTTGTTTCTTTTCTCTGTCCTTCGTGTTCATATGGAGAGAAGCTGATGTGGGAAAGAGTTGAAGAAATCTTGTAAACTAGCAGCTGTAAACTAGCAGCTGTAAACTAGCAGCTGTAAACTAGCAGCTGTAATTTAGCAGCTGTAATCTAGCAGCTGTAAACTAGCAGCTGTAATCTTGTAAACTAGCAGCTGTAAACTAGCAGCTGTAAACTAGCAGCTGTAATCTAGCAGCTATAATCTAGCAGCTGTAAACTAGCAGCTGTAATCTTGTAAACTAGCAGCTGTAAACTAGCAGCTGTAATCTTGTAAACTAGCAGCTGTAAACTAGCAGCTGTAATCTTGTAAACTAGCAGCTGTAAACTAGCAGCTGTAATCTTGTAAACTAGCAGCTGTAAACTAGCAGCTGTAATCTTGTAAACTAGTAGCTGTAAACTAGCAGCTGTAATCTTGTAAACTAGCAGCTGTAAACTAGCAGCTGTAAACTAGCAGCTGTAAACTAGCAGCTGTAAACTAGCAGCTGTAATCTTGTAAACTAGCAGCTGTAAACTAGAAGCTGTAATCTAGCAGCTGTAAACTTGTAAACTAGCAGCTGTAAACTAGCAGCTGCTAGAGGCTGTGGGAAAGAGTTGAAGAAAATGAGAGATAGGTAGAGGGGGATAGAGAGAGAGAGGAGAGAAGGGGATATAGAGAGAGAGGAGAGCGAAGGGGATATATATATAGAGAGAGAAGGGGATAGAGAGAGAGAGAGAAGGAGAGAGAGAGAGAAGGGGAGAGAGAGAGAGAGAGGGAGAGAGAGAGAGAGAGAGAGAGAGAGAGAGAGAGAGAGGGAGAGAGAGAGAGAGAGAGGGAGAGAGAAGGGGAGAGAGAGAGAGAAGGGGTGAGAGAGAGAGAGGAGAGAGAGAGAGAGAAGGAGGGAGAGAGAGAGAGAAGGGGGGAGAGAGAGAGAAGGAGGGAGAGAGAGAGAGAAGGGGAGAGAGAGAGAAGGGGATAGAGAGAGAAGGGGATAGAGAGAGAAGGGGATAGAGAGAGAAGGGGATAGAGAGAGTGAGAGGGAGAAGGGGATAGAGAGAGAGAGAGGGAGAAGGGGACAGAGAGAGAGAGAGGGAGAAGGAGATAGAGAGAGAGAGACAGACAGAGAGAGGAGAGAAGGGGGTAGAGAGAGAGAAGGGGGTAGAGAGAGAGAGAGAGAGAAGGAGAGAGAGAGAGAAGGGAGAGAGAGAGAGAGAGAGAGAGAGAGAGGGAGAGAGAGAGAGAGAGAGAGGGGAGAGAGAGAGAAGGAGGGAGAGAGAGAGAGAAGGAGGGAGAGAGAGAGAAGGAGGGAGAGAGAGAGAGAAGGGGAGAGAGAGAGAAGGGGATAGAGAGAGAGAGAGAGAGAGGGAGAAGGGGATAGAGAGAGAGAGGGAGAAGGGGATTGAGAGAGAGAGAGAGAGAGATAAAGGGGTAGAGAGAGAGAGAGAAGGGGATAGATAGAGAGGGAGAAGGAGATTGAGAGAGAGAGAGAGAGAGAGAGAGAGAGGGAGAAGAGGATAGAAAGTGAGAGATAGGCAGAGGGGGAGAGGGGGGAGAAGAGGATAGAGAGTGAGAGATAGGCAGAGGGGGAGAAGTGGATAGAGAGTGAGAGATAGGCAGAGGGGGAGAGAGGGGGAGAATAGGATAGAGAGTGAGAGGGGGAGAGAGAGGGAGAAGAGGATAGAGTGAGAGATAGGCAGAGGGGGAGAGAGGGGGAGAAGAGGATAGAGAATGAGAGCTAGGCAGAGGAGGAGAGAGGGGGAGAAGAGGATAGAGAATGAGAGATAGGCAGAGGGGGAGAAGTGGATAGAGAGTGAGAGATAGGCAGAGGGGGAGAGAGGGGGAGAAGAGGATAGAGAGTGAGAGATAGGCAGAGGGGGAGAGAGGGGGAGAATAGGATAGAGAGTGAGAGGGGGAGAGAGAGGGAGAAGAGGATAGAGTGAGAGATAGGCAGAGGGGGAGAGAGGGGGAGAAGAGGATAGAGAATGAGAGCTAGGCAGAGGAGGAGAGAGGGGGAGAAGAGGATAGAGAATGAGAGATAGGCAGAGGGGGAGAAGAGGATAGAAAGTGAGAGATAGGCAGTGGGGGAGAAGAGGATAGAGAGTGAGAAGAGGATAGAGAGTGAGAGATGGGCAGAGGGGGAGATATAGAGAGAAAGGGGTAAAGGAAGACACCTGCTCATGTGTGACAGACAATAAGGAGAGATCAGATGTATCCTAATGAAATCTAGTGTTTTTAGACTGCTCCACTCTTTCCTTGATTTAAAGGAAACTAAGGACCTTTATAATGGGAATTTGTCAATCCCCCCCCCCCCCTTAAAGTCCCTCAAACCATCTCACCGTCATTTATTTGACATATAATATTTACACCTCTACTCTTCCGTCGCTCTCCCATCTCCTCCTCTCCTCTTTCTCTCCCATCTCCACCTCTCCTCTTTCTCTCCCATCTCCACCTCTCCTCTTTCTCTCCCATCTCCACCTCTCCTCTTTCTCTCCCATCTCCACCCTCTCCTCTTTCTCTCCCATCTCCTCCTCTCCCATCTCCTCTCCTCTTTCTCTCCCATCTCCACCTCTCCTCTTTCTCTCCCATCTCCACCTCTCCTTTTTCTCTCCCATCTCCACCTCTCCTCTTTCTCTCCCATCTCCACCTCTCCTCTTTCTCTCCCATCTCCACCTCTCCTCTTTCTCTCCCATCTCCACCTCTCCTCTTTCTCTCCCATCTCCACCTCTCCTTTTTCTCTCCCATCTCCACCTCTCCTCTTTCTCTCCCATCTCCACCTCTCCTCTTTCTCTCCCATCTCCACCTCTCCTCTTTCTCTCCCATCTCCACCTCTCCCACCTCCATCCTCTCCTCTTTCTCTCCCATCTCCACCTCTCCTCTTTCTCTCACACCTCCACCTCTCCTCTTTCTCTCCCACCTCCACCTCTCCTCTTTCTCTCCCATCTCCACCTCTCCTCTCTCTCCCATCTCCACCTCTCCTCTTTCTCTCCCATCTCCACCTCTCCTATTTCTCTCCCATCTCCACCTCTCCTATTTCTCTCCCATCTCCACCTCTCCTATCTCCACCTCTCCTCTTTCTCTCCCACCTCCATCCTCTCCTCTTTCTCTCCCATCTCCACCTCTCCTATCTCCACCTCTCCTCTTTCTCTCCCATCTCCACCTCTCCTCTTTCTCTCCCATCTCCACCTCTCCTATCTCCCACTCTCCTCTTTCTCTCCCACCTCCATCCTCTCTTCTTCTCTCCCATCTCCACCTCTCCTATCTCCACCTCTCCTCTTTCTCTCCCATCTCCACCTCTCCTCTTTCTCTCCCACCTCCATCCTCTCCTCTTTCTCTCCCATCTCCACCTCTCCTATCTCCACCTCTCCTCTTTCTTTCCCATCTCCACCTCTCCTCTTTCTCTCCCATCTCCACCTCTCCTATCTCCACCTCTCCTCTTTCTCTCCCATCTCCACCTCTCCTCTTTCTCTCCCATCTCCACCTCTCCTATCTCCACCTCTCCTCTTTCTCTCCCATCTCCACCTCTCTTCTTTCTCTCCCATCTCCACCTCTCCTCTTTCTCTCCCATCTCCACCTCTCCTCTTTCTCTCCCATCTGCACCTCTCCTCTTTCTCTCCCATCTCCACCTCTCCTCTTTCTCTCCCATCTCCACCCTCTCCTCTTTCTCTCCCATCTCCACCTCTCCTCTTTCTCTCCCATCTCCACCTCTCCTCTTTCTCTCCCATCTCCACCTCTCCTCTTTCTCTCCCATCTCCACCTCTCCTCTTTCTCTCCCATCTCCACCTCTCCTATTTCTCTCCCATCTCCACCTCTCCTCTTTCTCTCCCATCTCCACCTCTCCCTCTTTCTCTCCCATCTCCACTTCTCCTATCTCCACCTCTCTTCTTTCTCTCCCACCTCCATCCTCTCCTCTTTCTCTCCCATCTCCACCTCTCCCATCTCCACCTCACGTCTTTCTCTCCCAACCTCCACCGCTCCTCTTTCTCCCACCTACACCTCTCCTCTTTCTCTCCCACCTCCACCTCTCCTCTTTCTCTCCCACCTCCACCTCTCCTCTTTCTCTCCCACCTCCACCTCTCCTCTTTCTCTCCCACCTCCACCTCTCCTCTTTCTCTCCCACCTCCACCTCTCCTCTTTCTCTCCCACCTCCACCTCTCCTCTTTCTCTCCCACCTCCACCCCCTCCTCTTTCTCTCCCATCTCCACCTCTCCTCTTTCTCTCCCATCTCCACCTCTCCTCTTTCTCCACCTCTCCTCTTTCTCCACCTCTCCTCTTTCTCTCCCACCTCCATCCTCTCCTCTTTCTCTCCCACCTCCACCTCTCCTCTTTCTCTCCCACCTCCACCCTCTCCTCTTTCTCTCCCATCTCCACCTCTCCTCTTTCTCTCCTCTTTCTCCACCTCTCCTCTTTCTCCACCTCTCCTCTTTCTCCACCTCTCCTCTTTCTCCACCTCTCCTCTTTCTCTCCCACCTCCATCCTCTCCTCTTTCTCTCCCATCTCCACCTCTCCTATCTCCACCTCTCCTCTTTCTCTCCCATCTCCACCTCTCCTCTTTCTCTCCCATCTCCACCTCTCCTCTTTCTCTCCCATCTCCACCTCTCCTCTTTCTCTCCCATCTCCACCCTCTCCTCTTTCTCCCCCATCTCCACCCTCTCCTCTTCTCTCCATCTCCACCCTCCTCCCCCTCCCCCCTCCTCTCCCCCCCACCTCCCCTCCACCCCTCTCCACCCTCCTTTCTCTCCCATCTCCACCCTCTCCTCTTTCTCTCCCATCTCCACCTCTCTCTTTCTGTCCCATCTCCACCTCTCCTCTTTCTCTCCCATCTCCACCTTTCCTCTTTCTCTCCCATCTCCACCTCTCCTCTTTCTCTCCCATCTCCACCTTTCCTCTTTCTCTCCCATCTCCACCTCTCCTCTTTCTCTCTCAGCCCCTCACCTCTTCTTTCCTCTCCTGTGATTAATCCCAGCTGATTGTGTGTGTTTTCTTGCCAGAGCAGATACTCACTTGTGTGTGTGTGTGTGTGTGTGTCAGTGCGAGTGTTCTCCCTGGACAGAGCAAACACAATAGGAGCCAAGGGAAATAAACTCTTAATTGGGGAGAATGGAAACCATGGTGTTCCACAACCAGATAGAGAGAGGGAGAGTATTGTGCCCATTGAGCCTTCTTCACCCCGCCCCCATCCCCCCTCCCTCACACACACAAACACACATTCAGCACCATGGACAGTACTGGGATCAACTGGAAATGAACAGAAGACAGCTGATCACCGATTTCAGCACCACAGCCACTGAACTGGGGGATGAGAGAGCCTGAGAGGAAGACGGAGAGGGAGCGATAGAGATTAATGACATGAACACAGGGCTCCACAGGGGAACATGTTGTGGTGTTGTAGTCATTATCTCTGGAGGAGAAGAGAGTGTTTAGTGGCTTGGGGAGCTAATACCTCAGCCAGGGATAATTGAATAGGAACAGAGCGTTATGATCCGGTTAGGCTAACGAGCAGTCTTCCACTCCGACTCTTTTCACACTCTCCATCAAACTTTTCTCTATCTTTTACTCTCATTTGAATCCATTTCCATCCTCTGCTCCCGTCTACCTTTCGTCTTTGCCCTCTCCTTTCCTACACCTTTCAGCCTTCTCTCTTTTCTCTCGTTACATGCAGGTGTGTCTGTGTGTTGGAGGGGTTTTGATCTCCTCTGTTGGTGGGAGAACCATCTCCACCGTAACTAGGCACCTCTCTCCTGAGATCGACCCCTGTATTCTAACAGTCCCCCACCACCGACACCCACACCCCGTCGCTGCATGATTCATGAACATTTCATCAAATAGTCTTATGACATGCAGTGTCAGACCAGCAAAGAAACATCCCATTTGAGCCCCACTGCCACCCCACAGCCAGCGCACACACACCTCTGAACTGTTTGTGTGCGTGCACATATGTGTGTGTGCGTAGGTTCATGAGTGCGTGCATGTAATAATATAGTAAAATATGCCATTTAGCAGATGCTTTGATCCAAAGAGTCATTTTTGTTTAAGTGCACTTCGATAAAGTGCAATCGGACAAAGTGGACGGACGGGTTAAGGTTAACATCTCGGGTCACTATGACAACTGACATGGGTCAACATGACTACCCCTTGACACACTAGGGTTAGGTCTGCCATGTGTATGTGTTTCACACACCTAGAAGCTGTGAGTGGAACTCTAGGTTTAGAGAGAGTGGAGTCCTGAGCCAGACGGATGAAAAGTGGCTTTTAGTGTTAAGAGATGTATTTACTCATATTATATTCATCATATACTGTATATTAATAACATTGGTTCTGTGTGCTCTGACATGTGTCACTGTGTGTGCTACATCTGTTTTCTCTCAAACACTTCCCTGACAATCAATCTTTAATGGCTGCTTCATAGAAAATGTCTCAGTCCAGGAAACTGCTACTTTCACCCATCCCATACCACTCCCTCCAAAACCACTCCCTCCCATACCACTCCCTCCCATACCACTCCCTCCCATACCACTCCCTCCCATACCACTCCCTCCCATACCACTCCCTCCAAAACCACTCCTTCCCATACCACTCCCTCCCATACATACCACTCCCTCCCATACCACTCCCTCCCATACCACTCCCTCCCACACCACTCCCTCCCATACCACTCCCTCCCATACCACTCCCTCCAATACCACTCCCTCCAATACCACTCCCTCCCACACCACTCCCTCCCACACCACTCCCTCCCACACCACTCCCTCCCACACCACTCCCTCCCATACCACTCCCTCCCATACCACTCCTTCCCATACCACTCCTTCCCATACCACTCTCTCCAATACCACTCCCTCCCACACCACTCTCTCCCACACCACTCCCTCCCACACCACTCCCTCCCATACCACTCCCTCCCATACCACTCTCTCCCACACCACTCCCTCCCATACCACTCCCTCCCATACCACTCCCTCCAATACCACTCCCTCCCACACCACTCTCTCCCACACCACTCCCTCCCACACCACTCCCTCCCACACCACTCTCTCCCACACCACTCCCTCCCATACCACTCCCTCCCATACCACTCCCTCCAATACCACTCCCTCCCATACCACTCCCTCCAATACCACTCCCTCCCATACCACTCCCTCCCATACCACTCCCTGCCATACCACTCCCTGCCATACCACTCCCTCCCATACCACTCCCTCCAATATCACTCTCTCCCATACCACTCCCTCCCACACCACTCCCTCCCACACCACTCCGTCCCATACCACGCCCTCCCATACCACTCCCTCCAATACCACTCTCTCCCACACCACTCCCTCCCATACCACTCCCTCCAATACCACTCCCTCCCACACCACTCCCTCCCACACCACTCCCTCCCACACCACTCCCTCCCACACCACTCTCTCCCACACCACTCCCTCCCACACCACTCTCTCCCACACCACTCCCTCCCTCACCACTCTCTCCCACACCACTCTCTCCCACACCACTCCCTCCCACACCACTCCCTCCCACACCACTCCCTCCCATACCACTCCCTCCCATACCACTCTCTCCCACACCACTCCCTCCCATACCACTCCCTCCAATACCACTCCCTCCCACACCACTCCCTCCCATACCACTCCCTCCAATACCACTCCCTCCCACACCACTCCCTCCCACACCACTCCCTCCCACACCACTCCCTCCCACACCACTCCCTCCCACACCACTCCCTCCAATACCACTCTCTCCCACACCACTCCCTCCCATTCCACTCCCTCCAATACCACTCCCTCCCATACCACTCCCTCCAATACCACTCCCTCCCTCCCACACCACTCCCTCCCACACCACTCCCTCCCACACCACTCCCTCCCATACCACTCCCTCCCATACCACTCTCTCCCATACCACTCTCTCCCATACCACTCTCTCCCATACCACTACGCCAATGTTTCTCTATGGAGATTACATGGCTGTGTGCTTAATTTTATACACCTGTCAGCAACGGGTATGGCTGAAATAGCCGAACCCACCAAATTGAAGGGGTGTCCACATACTTTTGGCCAAAGGGGAAACCCCTTCAAATGAGTGGATTTGGCTATTTCAGCCACACAAGTCGCTGACACGTGTCCACATACTTTTGGTCATGCAGTTAATGTAGAGCAGGTGTCCACATACATTTGGTAACATAGTTTAATTAAGCACGTGTAGAAATGAGTAGGATTCTGTGTTCACATGCAAAAGTGATTGCTTTTGATTAAAACATTGTCTGCATTCCCTCCTCGCTCTCACGAATGCTTCCAGACTCTCCATTTAAATGGTCTGTCGAAATCAATGTTTTAGGAACAGGGTTCGTAGTGTAATGGTAGTGGCCTGTGGATTGTGGGTTTACCTCCTGCAGAAAACTTTTTGACCATTATTTTGTTTCTAGTTTTGCCCCCTCATGACACACACACGTATTTCCATTCACTAGGTGACTCTTATAGAGCGACTCTTAAGTGTTCCCATGTGGAGCTGACAAACGATTTATGCCAATTCAAATGCACGCAGGACACATGGTACATGGCACACTATCCATACTTATGTTCTGTTCCAAAGCTGTGAGTACTCCCCTCTGTTTTCATATTTATACTGGGAATGTATGTTCTGTTCCAAAGCTGTGAGTACTCCCCTCTGTTTTCATATTTATACTGGGAATGTATGTTCTGTTCCAAAGCTGTGAGTACTCCCCTCTGTTTTCATATTTATACTGGGAATGTATGTTCTGTTCCAAAGCTGTGAGTACTCCCCTCTGTTTTCATAGTTATACTGGGAATGTATGTTCTGTTCCAAAGCTGTGAGTACTCCCCTCTGTTTTCATATTTATACTGGGAATGTATGTTCTGTTCCAAAGCTGTGAGTACTCCCCTCTGTTTTCATAGTTATACTGGGAATGTATGTTCTGTTCCAAAGCTGTGAGTACTCCCCTCTGTTTTCATATTTATACTGGGAATGTATGTTCTGTTCCAAAGCTGTGAGTACTCCCCTCTGTTTTCATATTTATACTGGGAATGTATGCTCTTTTACTGAAGATGGACAGCTGTGTACCCAATTACTAAGAACATTTGTAGCAAAATGATTTAGAGCACCTATCCAATGTCAGATCTGTAAACATGCGTTTCATTTTTCTTCAGTGTGTTTTGAACTTGTCTAATGACTTTGTATTTTACAGGTGTTTCTCAGCAGTGTTTGTATCAGGTGTTACCAAAGTGATTCAAGCCCAGTGCTACCACACCTGATTCTATTACTCAGCTGTTCATCGAGACTAAATAGTAGAATTAGGTGTGGTAGAACTGGGTTTGAACAAAAAAGCCTGTATACACCTGTAGCTTGTCAAGAGCAATTGTGGCCATCCCTGAATTGTATTTACAAAGTTGACTATATCTGATGAATGTACATTTGGTTTTAAATGGTATATTTAATGATAAGTCACTTTTGTTTACAGGTGATGTAGTACTAGGCCTTTCTTCAGTAAACTTTAAGGTACATTTTCATGTAAATAGTTAAAGGATACATGTTGATTATTTGTGTATTTTCCAGGAGCTTGCGTAATTGTCTTGATCAGGGAAAAATGTTCCAGTTTACTCTATATTGGCTTAAATGGGTTTCTGGTTTTTCACCTCCCTCTGGAAAGATCTAACAACTACATTTTTGTTGCCATTTGTCATTATTGTTTACTTTATCTTAACTTATATTGAATTGATGTGTTATGCTTTATTACAATATTGTATAATAATGTTCCATAACCACCTTCCAGTGAAAGTAAAAACAACAAAAAATATGTTATAAGTGAGAAAAGGCATTGGTCTGAAGACAAAAACGAAAGGAAATTCACATGAGCACCACAATGTCTATTTCCACTCATGCTCTACCAAGGTTATCCAGCACACAGCTTTGACCTATTACAGTAGCTATGTTGGTATATTGTACTTCAAACAGTGTAGGCAGGTTGCTTAAGATTCTAACCTTCTCAAACAGACCAATTCATATGCCTATACTTGGAAATCTCCGACTTCCGACTTCAGTGTGTTTAAAACAACTGGGAACTCTGGAAGAAAACGAGCTCCGACTGGGAAAAATTGATTTGAAGGTCATCCAACTCGGAATTCCAACTCGGGCCTCTTTCTTGAGTTCCGACTTTCCGACCTGAAGGTCACTAACGTCATGATTTGACCTCGTATTTTTCAGAAATCCCAGTTGTTTTGAATGTGGCAATACCCCTCAGATGGATAATGGGCTTTACATTGAACTGCTATTAAAATTATGTATATTCACATACTCATGCTTCAGATGTAGAGTCATTCAGGTGATCTAAGCAAGGGACCTGTGATATTTCAAAACTGATAGGGAGATTGACTAACTGTGGAAATCCACAGGAGTCAGACATATAACAACACATCCAAGATCACGCAACTGGGTGACAGTGTGTGTGTGTGTGTATATGTAGTGTCTGAGGAGAAGACAGCACTTTCAGTTGACAGAGCATCTGTAGCTAGATTAGAGGCACCAGATGGACAGAGACTCCCCCACCTCCTCTGCTCTCTGCTCTCTTACCATCAGCCCAGTCCTTTGGTCTTCAGGGCATCCTCCCTGGTGTCTTCAGACACGCACATCTCTCTGAGACTCACCTGTGACCTCCGTCAACCAGGCTACTATGCCACCACCTCCTCCACTGTGTGTGTATGAGCTCAGGGCTCTTAAGAAATAGGGTGATGATGCAACACAAGCCCTGTCACCATACTTCTACCTGTTTTCTCTCATCTCTTTTCATCTCTCACTTCTCTCTACCGTCTCTTACAACCGAAAAGAGCTTCTGGATATCAGAACAGTGATTACTCACCTCCAACTGGATGAAGATGTTTTCTTTAATGAGTTGGACTCGAAGGACATACTGCTGCTCCCAGACCAGGCCCAAATCCCTGTCATTCTCATGAAGATGAGATGCTGATACAGGGTACGCAGATCCGGGTGCCTTGGAGAATTCGTTGACGAGTGTGTAACCCACCTCAACCATCCGTCCTATTGACCAACGTGCAATCTTTAGAGAATAAACTGGATGAGCTCCGTGAGACTATCCTACCAACGGGGCATAAAAAAATGTAATATCTTATGATTCACCATGTCGTGGCTGAATGACAACATGGATAATATACAGTTGCCTGAATTTTTTGTGCATCGGCATGACAGATCAGAAAACTCCATTAAGACAAGGGGTGGTGGTCTATGTCTATTTGTCAATAACAGCTGGTGCTCAAAATCTAATATTAAAGAAGTCTCAAGGTATTGCTCACCTGAGGTAGAGTACCTCATGATAAGCTGTCGACCACACTATCTACCAAGAGAGTTCTCATCTATATTTTTTGTAGCCGTCTATTTACCACCACAAACCGATGTTGGTACTAAGACCACACTCAACAAACTGTATAAGGCCATAAGCAAACAAGAAAATGCTCATCCAGAGGTAGCACTTCTAGTGGCCGGGGACTTTAATAATGCAGGAAAACTTAAATCCGTTATACCTCATTTCTATCAGCATTTCACATGTGCAACCAGAGGATATACGTAAAGCTCTCCCTCACCCTCCATTTGGCAAATCTGATCATAATTATATCCTCCTGATTCCTGCTTACAAGCAAAAACTAAAGCAGGAATTACCAGTGACTCGCTCAATAGGGAAGTGGTCAGATGACACAGATGCTAAGCTACAGTACTGTTTTTCTAGCACAGACTGGAGTATACCACATCAGTCACCGGTTTCATCAATAAGTACATTCCTGATGTGACTATACGTACATACCCCAACCAGAAGCCAGAGATTACAGGCAACATCAGCACTGAGCTAATGGGTAGAGCTGCCGCTTTCAAAGAGCAGGACACTAACCCAGAAGCTTATAAGAAATCCTGCTATGCCCTCTGAAGGAACCATCAAACAGTCAAAGCGTCAATACAGGACTAGGATTGAATCCTACTACACCGGCTCTGACGCTCATCAGATGTGGCAAGGCTTGCCAATTATTATGGACTACAAAAGGAAGTCCAGCCACGAGCTGCCCAGTGACAAGCCTACCAGATGAGCTAAATGACTTCTATGCACGCTTCGAGGCAAGCAACACTGAAGCATGCATGGGAGCACAAGCTGTTCCGGACGACTGTGTGATCACACTCTCCGTAGCCGATGTGAGTAAGACCTTTAAACAGGTCAACATTCACAAGGCCGCAGGGCCAGACGGATTACCAGGATGTGTACTCAGAGCATGCGCTGACCAACTGGCAAGTGTCTTCACTTAGATTTTCAACCTGCACTTTGAAAGGCTGGTCATGTCTCACAACACCATCATCCCAGAAACCCAGGGTTTATCCCCAATTCACATACCGTCCCAACAGTTCCACAAATGACGCAATCGCCATTGGACTCCACACTGCCCTTTCCCACCTGGACAAAAGGAACACCTACGTGAGAAGACTGTTCATTGACTACAGCTCAGTGTTCAACACCATAGTGCCCTCAAAGCTCATCCCTAATCTAAAAACCCTGGGACTAAACACCTCTCTTTGCAACTGGATCCTTGGCAGGCCGCACCCAGGTGGTAAGGTTAGGCAACAACACATCTGCCATGCTGATCCTCACCACGAAGGCACCTCAGGGGTGCGTGCTTAGTCCCCTCCTGTCCTCCCTGTTCACCCACGACTGCGTGGCCAAGCACGACTCCAACACCATCAACAACCTCTCCCTCAATGTGAGCAAGACAAAAGAGAGGATCGTGGACTACAGGAAAAGGTGGGCCGAGCACGCCCCCATTCACATCGATGGGGCTGTAGTGGAGCAGGTTAAGAGCTTCAAGTTCCTTGGTGTCCACATCATCAACAAACTATCATGGTCCAAACACTCCAAGACAGTTGTGAAGAGGGCACGACAACGCCTATTCCCCCTCAGGAGACTGAAAAGATCCTCAAAATGGTCCTCAGATCCTCAAAATGTTCTACAGCTGCACCAGAGAGCATGGTTGCATCCCCGCCTGGTATGGCAACTGCTCGGCATCCGAGCACAAGTCGCTACAGAGGGTAGTGGGTACAGCCCAGTACATCACTAGGGCCAAACTACCTGCCATCCAGGATGTCTATACCAGGCGGTGTCAGAGGAAGTCCCTAAAAATTGTCAAAGATTGCAGCCACCCTAGTCATAGACGGTTCTCTCTGCTACCTCACGGCAAGCGGTACTGGAGCGACAAGTCTAGGTCCAAAAGGCTCCTTAACAGCTTCTACACCCAAGCCATAAGACTGCTGAACAGTTCATCAAAAGGCTACCCGGACTATTTGCATTGACAACCATTTTCTTACGCTGCTGCTACACTGTTTACTATCTATGCATAGTCAGTCTACCCCTACGTACAGGTACATATTACCTCGACTATCCTGTACCCTCGCACATTGACTCGGTACCCCCTGTATATAGCCTCAATATTTTTATTTTGTTGTGTTACTTTTTTTAGAAAATATTTTCTTAGTTCTCATTTTTCTTACAGCATTGTTGGTTAAGGGCTTGTAAGTAAGCGTTTCACGATAAGGTCTACACCGGTTGTATTTGGCACATGTGACAAATCAAATTTGAGTGAGAGAGAGGTAGAAGGATAATTGTATAATTACTATAGGTGCATAATCAGGCACTGAGTCATTATGTAATTACAGTAATTTGCCATTGTTCAGTACCTACAGCTCAGGGACAACTAGAGAGAGAATATACATCTTCCTCTAGCACCTACAGTATCTGTCTGTCCCTCCCTCCCTCCTCTACTTAGTGATGTGTATCATGAGGTACATGTATACAGAGTGCTGCTACATCAGCCACTGTCCCTACCCAAGGTATCTCCAGCCCTGTCCAGAGCCCTGCCTCACATTACAGCACCACTTCTTTATGGGTTTTTACATCCGTTTCCCTTAAAGATCTCCACTCAGTTTTACTTTATTAATCCCAAATGGCATCAGTGAAAAACATGGGTATTTACAAAGTAATGTCAAGCAGTGGGGTGGGGCGGCAGCTAGCCTAGTGGTTAAGAGTGATGGGCTAGTAACTGAAAGATCGCTGGTTCAAATCTCCAATCCGGCAAGGTGGAAAAATCTGCCATTCTGCACTTGAGCAAGGGAGTTAACCCCTAACAACAACTGCTCCCAAATAAGGCAGCCTCCTGCACTTCTCTGATTCAGAGGGGTTGGGTTAAATGAGGAAGACACCGTAGTTGAATGCATTCAGTTGTGCAACTGACTAAGTATCCCATTTCCCTTCCCTTTCCCAATGTGGAACTGTCAGTCATTCCCAGAACCCTTACATAACCATGGGATAGCCGGCATTCTGAGAGCCAGCATTCCGAATGAATACGGAAGATAAATCTGCCTCATCAAGGCCTGGCGTGATCCCTGTGTCCAGTCCTGACGTTCCAGGTCCAGGGAAATTTCCAGCCACAATCCTGACAGGTTTGATGAATCTCCACATTCCCCTTTCTCAGGATGCAAACCCTGGGTCTTACTCAAATACCCCACTCTGCTCAGGGTGCAATGTGGGTCTCTCCTCTAATAAGGGGTATGATATTTCAACCCCCTCAGCCAGTTCTTATCAGCTAAGGGCACTCTATCCCATCTCCCCCTGTCTGAAGACACTGTTGGTCCTTGTGCTCAGTGGCAAATGTCTCCAGCCTGCAAGCCAACAACACGACTTTGACTTTAAAATGATACAACAAAGTCTTCAAAATGTGTAATGTTTGGGCTGCCTGCTGGGTTCCTCAGATACAAACTTAGAGCACTAACAGCCAGGGCAGGTGGGCCAGACTGGGGATAAAACACTCCGTCATTCATATTTATAGACAACATTTCCCTTTGTATTAAACATAATGCTTTTAGGTTTTAGGAAGTGAAGGGCTTATGTGTGAGGTCTAAAAGGTGTGTGTAGATGTGTTAGTAACGTTAAATAAAGGACATGCATATTTCAGAAAGGTAAACAGGGCCAGGTGAACAGGGTGGAGGGGGAGGCTGGGGTGCTGGGCTGGGGATAACTTATTCATGTAACAGAGGCTGGGGCTACTTGTCTGCAACTGGACCATGTCCATAAACGTCAAGGCAGATAGAAATGTGTTCTGCATGTAAAGATTGGACAGCATGTTGATTCTCCACAATGTTGGCACACATGGGAAGCTATGGCTCTGTGTTTGTGATGCAAACTACAGGCGTACTCCTCTCCATCTCTAAAATTCACTCAAAGGAGAAAAGGAAAGAGAGAAAAACGGGGGAACGACAGGAAGTATTTTCTCTGAAGGAGAATGTCACTTTGTCTCTTTCTATGTGTGAAGGAAGGACTGGGACCCTCTTCTCCTCTCCATCTGTGTTCCTGTAAGACAGGTCCCTACTGATATACTCTGTAGGAAGTACTGAGAGCACCATTGAGAGCATCCTGTCAGGCTGTATTCCCACCTGGTATGGCAATTGTACCGTCCGCAATCAAAGGGCTTTCCAGAGGGTGGTGCGGTCAGCACAATGCATCATTGGCGGCACACTGCCTGCCCTCCACGACATCTACAGTACCTGGTGTCACAGCAAGGTCAAGAAGATCATCAAGGACCTCAGCCACCTGAGCCACGGCCTGTTCACCCTGCTACCATCTAGAAGATCATCAAGGACCTCAGCCACCTGAGCCACGGCCTGTTCACCCTGCTACCATCTAGAAGATCATCAAGGACCTCAGCCACCTGAGCCACGGCCTGTTCACCCTGCTACCATCTAGAAGATCATCAAGGACCTCAGCCACCTGAGCCACGGCCTGTTCACCCTGCTACCATCTAGAAGATCATCAAGGACCTCAGCCACGGCATGTTCACCCTGCTACCATCTAGAAGATCATCAAATCAAATTTTATTTGTCACATACACATGGTTAGCAGATGTTAATGCGAGTGTAGCGAAATGCTTGTGCTTCTAGTTCCGACAATGCAGCAATAACCAACAAGTAATCTAACTAACAATTCCAAAACTACTGTCTTGTACACAGTGTGAGGGGATAAAGAATATGTACATAAGGATATATGAATGAGTGATGGTACAGAGCAGCATAGGCAAGATACAGTAGATGGTATTGAGTACAGTATATACATATGAGATGAGTATGTAAACAAAGTGGCATAGTTAAAGTGGCTAGTGATACATGTATTACATAAGGATACAGTCGATGATATAGAGTACAGTATATACGTATGCATATGAGATGAATAATGTAGGGTAAGTAACATTATATAAGGTAGCATTGTTTAAAGTGGCTAGTGATATATTTACATCATTTCCCATTATTAAAGTGGCTGGAGTTGAGTCAGTGTCAGTGTGTTGGCGACAGCCACTCAATGTTAGTGGTGGCTGTTTAACAGTCTGATGGCCTTGAGATAGAAGCTGTTTTTCAGTCTCTCGGTCCCAGCTTTGATGCACCTGTACTGACCTCGCCTTCTGGATGATAGCGGGGTGAACAGGCAGTGGCTCGGGTGGTTGATGTCCTTGATGATCTTTATGGCCTTCCTGTGACATCGGGTGGTGTAGGTGTCCTGGAGGGCAGGTAGTTTGCCCCCGGTGATGCGTTGTGCAGACCTCACTACCCTCTGGAGAGCCTTACGGTTGAGGGCGGAGCAGTTGCCGTACCAGGCGGTGATACAGCCCGCCAGGATGCTCTCGATTGTGCATCTGTAGAAGTTTGTGAGTGCTTTTGGTGACAAGCCAAATTTCTTCAGCCTCCTAAGGTTGAAGAGGCGCTGCTGCGCCTTCTTCACAATGCTGTCTGTGTGAGTGGACCAATTCAGTTTGTCTGTGATGTGTATGCCGAGGAACTTAAAACTTGCTACCCTCTCCACTACTGTTCCATCGATGTGGATAGGGGGGTGTTCCCTCTGCTGTTTCCTGAAGTCCACAATCATCTCCTTAGTTTTGTTGACGTTGAGTGTGAGGTTATTTTCCTGACACCACACTCCGAGGGCCCTCACCTCCTCCCTGTAGGCCGTCTCGTCGTTGTTGGTAATCAAGCCTACCACTGTTGTGTCGTCCGCAAACTTGATGATTGAGTTGGAGGCGTGCGTGGCCACGCAGTCGTGGGTGAACAGGGAGTACAGGAGAGGGCTCAGAACGCAACCTTGTGGGGCCCCAGTGTTGAGGATCAGCGGGGAGGAGATGTTGTTGCCTACCCTCACCACCTGGGGGCGGCCCGTCAGGAAGTCCAGTACCCAGTTGCACAGGGCGGGGTCGAGACCCAGGGTCTCGAGCTTGATGACGAGCTTGGAGGGTACTATGGTGTTGAATGCCGAGCTGTAGTCAATGAACAGCATTCTCACATAGGTATTCCTCTTGTCCAGATGGGTTAGGGCAGTGTGCAGTGTGGTTGAGATTGCATCGTCTGTGGACCTATTTGGGCGGTAAGCAAATTGGAGTGGGTCTAGGGTGTCAGGTAGGGTGGAGGTGATATGGTCCTTGACTAGTCTCTCAAAGCACTTCATGATGACGGAAGTGAGTGCTACGGGGCGGTAGTCGTTTAGCTCAGTTACCTTAGCTTTCTTGGGAACAGGAACAATGGTGGCCCTCTTGAAGCCAAGGACCTCAGCCACGGCATGTTCACCCTGCTACCATCTAGAAGATCATCAAGGACCTCAGCCACGGCATGTTCACCCTGCTACCATCTAGAAGATCATCAAGGACCTCAGCCACCTGAGCCACGGCCTGTTCACCCTGCTACCATCTAGAAGATCATCAAGGACCTCAGCCACGGCATGTTCACCCTGCTACCATCTAGAAGATCATCAAGGACCTCAGCCAAGGCATGTTCATCCTGCTACCATCTAGAAGATCATCAAGGACCTCAGCCACCTCAGCCACGGCCTGTTCATTCCGCTACCATCTAGAAGGAGGAGACAGTACAGGTGCATCAAAGCTGGAACCAAGAGACTGATAGAATCTCCAGGCCATCAGACTTAAACAGTCACCAATAGCCGGGCTCCGCCCAGTACCCACACAGTTTATGTACAGTATATAGTGTATTCTAGTCATGGCTCATCCTATATAAACACTGCTGTATGCACCTCTATTCATATACTGTCCATATTGTCTATACACACCATTATATATACTGTCCATATTGTCTATACACACCATTATATATACTGTCCATATTGTCTATACACACGATTATATATACTGTCCATATTGTCTATACACACCATTATATATACTGTCCATATTGTCTATGCACACCATTATATATACTGTCCATATTGTCTATGCACACCATTATATATACTGTCCATATTGTCTATACACACCATTATATATACTGTCCATATTGTCTAAACACACCATTATATATACTGTCCATATTGTCTATACACACCATTATATATACTGTCCATATTGTCTATACACACCATTGTATATACTGTCCATATTGTCTATGCACACCATTATATTTACTGTCCATATTGTCTATGCACACCATTATATATACTGTCCATATTGTCTATACACACCATTATATATACTGTCCATATTGTCTAAACACACCATTATATATACTGTCCATATTGTCTATACACACCATTATATATACTGTCCATATTGTCTATACACACCATTATATATACTGTCCATATTGTCTATGCACACCATTATATATACTGTCCATATTGTCTATACACACCATTATATATACTGTCCATATTGTCTATACACACCATTATATATACTGTCCATATTGTCTATACACACCATTATATATACTGTCCATATTGTCTATAAACACCATTATATATACTGTCCATATTGTCTATACACACCATTATATATACTGTCCATATTGTCTATACACACCATTATATATACTGTCCATATTGTCTATACACACCATTATATATACTGTCCATATTGTCTAGACACACCATTATATATACTGTCCATATTGTCTATACACACCATTATATATACTGTCCATATTGTCTATACACACCATTATATATACTGTCCATATTGTCTATACACACCATTATATATACTGTCCATATTGTCTATGCACACCATTATATATACTGTCCATATTGTCTATGCACACCATTATATATACTGTCCATATTGTCTATGCACACCATTATATATATACTGTCCATATTGTCTATACACACCATTATATATACTGAGCGTACAAATCACTTTAACTGGTTAAAGTAGGATTAAAGGAGGATTTTTAAGCTTTGAGACAATTGAGAAATGTATTGTGTGTGTGCCATTCAGAGGGTGAATGGACAAAACAAAAGATTTAAGTGCCTTTGAACGGGGTATGGTAGTAGGTGCCAGGCGCACCGTTTTGTGCCAAGAACTGCAACACTGCTGGGTTTTTACGCTAAACAGTTTTACGTGTGTATCAACAATGGTCCACCACCCAAAGGACATCCAGCCAACTTGACACAACTGTGGGAAGCACTGGCGTCAACATGGGCCAGCATCCCTGTGGGATGCTCTCAACACCTTGTAGAGTCCATACCCAGATGAATCAAGGCTGTTCTGAGGTCAAAAGGGGGTGCAACTCAATATTAGGAAGGTGTTCTTAATGTGTTGTACACTCAGTGTGTGTACACAGTTGGGGAGGGAAGAAAGTATGGTAAATGCCTTCCCACGTGTGGGCGTTGGATGAAGAGTGAGTAAAAGGTTTTCCCAAAGTTCAAAACCATAGTGGACTGAAAATAGAAAATCACCAATAAACAGAACAACATCTGCAGAAGACTACCATATTTTCTTTCCTGACAAAGTCATGTGTATTAGGCACAGGACAGAGAGAAAGAGATGGAGGGAGGAGAGCTGGCCCCAAACTGCCAACAACTCACCACAACAAAACACTAAATGAAAAGGCAATATGTCAGAGATTCTCTCTCTCTCTCTCACACACACACACACACACACACACACACACACACAGCTGAGTCTGCAGTCTTTAACCATCACACTTCCTTGTTCTGTTCGTTTCTTATCATCTGTTCTTCTGTTCCCGGAGAATCAGAATCATCCAGTTCTTGGTGCAGAACAGGGTAAATGAGGGCATTTTTTTTATAAGCTGTAAATTCAGAGTTTATCCCAGTTCTCTTGTCTGTATGTCTCTCTGCCTCTCTCTCTAATCAGCAAATGACTTCTCTGAAAGAAAGTAGCTCTAAACTCTGCTGTTGTTCGGTCAACCAACACACTCTCACTTCAGTACCACAAGACAAAGCCAACAACACCCTGTACCCAAACACAGACAAAACGTGTCACTCTGGATAGCAACACAGGAGTCCAGCTGGCACAAACACACCTCCAGGGCTAGCCATGATATCTACTGTATCCTGTTTGATCTCATCTGCCTTCTCAACACACACAGCGCTTAAGTCAGGTCAGTGTGCATCTGCCCCTGGCTTGAGTCTCGTCTCAGTGCTTCACTGTGTGTGTTGGGTCCAGTGACACCTTCTATGTGTATCTGTCTCTGGTTTGGTCAGTTTGTCACTGTGTGTGTTGGGTCCAGTGACGCCTTCTATGTGTATCTGTCTCTGGTTTGGTCAGTTTGTCACTGTGTGTGTTGGGTCCAGTGACACCTCAATCACAAAGGCTCTACCACTTCGCCATCTTTACTGCCTGCAGGCGTAGCACTTTACAGAAACACCTTGTGACAAGCTACATGACACAGGGTGGCTGCATCCTACACAACATAGCTACTGTGACACGTACTGTCACTTATCATGTAACTCTGTTTGTCAAAATATGAGGAAATACCCAGTCATGCCTCAAGGCATTGTGGGATTTGGAGTTATAAAGAGAGAGGCAGGAGACACGAGGTCTGTCATAATAGTGTAGCTGTCATTGACACCCACACTCCTTGTCACCAGTGATAGAGAGTTAGAAGGAGGGGGAGGGTAGATGGTAGACGCAGCACATGGTAGACACAGTACAGTATGTGTGCATATGAGATGAGGGGGGAGGAGCCCAGCAGACATGTGGCTTACTTTGACCTGGTGTGTGGCATGCTGTGACCTGGTGGCATACTGTGACAACACCCCACCACCCTTTTCCATATTTTGTTGTCTACACAGTGGGATTAAAATGTAAATAATTGTCATTTTTTTCCCCAAAGATTTACACAAAATACTGTAATGTCAAATTGGAAGAAAAATTTGAACGTTTGTCAAAAAAAAAAAAAAAAAATAATACTTATTTTCCACAATAATTTGCTAATAAATTCATTAAAAATCCTACAATGTGATTTTCTGTTTTTTTTCTCATTTTGTATGTCATAGTTGAAGTGTACCTATGATGAAAATTACAGGCCTCTCATCTTTTTAAGTGAGAACTTGCACAATTGGTGGCTGACTAAATACTTTTTTGCCCCACTCTATGTGTGGGGTACAGAGATGAGGTAGTAATTCAAAAATAATGTTAAAGACTATTATTGCACACAGAATGATCCATGCAACTTATTATGTGACTTGTTAACCCCCTAGAGTTGATTGACGCATCGGTGCATCAATCTAAGCAACATAATGTTTAAAAATCCCCTTAAAATGACAAATTTAAGCTAGAGATACAGTGCCTTGCGAAAGTATTCGGCACCCTTGAACTTTGCGACCTTTTGCCACATTTCAGGCTTCAAACATAAAGATATAAAACTGTATTTTTTTGTGAAGAATCAACAACAAGTGGGACACAATCATGAAGTGGAACAACATTTATTGGATATTTCAAACCTTTTTAACAAATCAAAAACTGAAAAATTGGCCGTGCAAAATTATTCAGCCCCTTTACTTTCAGTGCAGCAAACTCTCTCCAGAAGTTCAGTGAGGATCTATGAATGATCCAATGTTGACCTAAATGACTAATGATGATAAATACAATCCACCTGTGTGTAATCAAGTCTCCGTATAAATGCACCTGCACTGTGATAGTCTCAGAGGTCCGTTAAAAGCGCAGAGAGCATCATGAAGAACAAGGAACACACCAGGCAGGTCCGAGATACTGTTGTGAAGAAGTTTAAAGCCGGATTTGGATACAAAAAGATTTCCCAAGCTTTAAACATCCCAAGGAGCACTGTGCAAGCGATAATATTGAAATGGAAGGAGTATCAGACCACTGCAAATCTACCAAGACCTGGCCGTCCCTCTAAACTTTCAGCTCATACAAGGAGAAGACTGATCAGAGATGCAGCCAAGAGGCCCATGATCACTCTGGATGAACTGCAGAGATCTACAGCCGAGGTGTCCATAGGACAACAATCAGTTGTATATTGCACAAATCTGGCCTTTATGGAAGAGTGGCAAGAAGAAAGCCATTTCTTAAAGATATCCATAAAAAGTGTCGTTTAAAGTTTGCCAAAAGCCACCTGGGAGACACACCAAACATGTGGAAGAAGGTGCTCTGGTCAGATGAAACCAAAATTGAACTTTTTGGCAACAATGCAAAACGTTATGTTTGGCGTAAAAGCAACACAGCTGAACACACCATCCCCACTGTCAAACATGGTGGTGGCAGCATCATGGTTTGGGCCTGCTTTTCTTCAGCAGGGACAGGGAAGATGGTTAAAATTGATGGGAAGATGGATGGAGCCAAATACAGGACCATTCTGGAAGAAATGTCTTCAAAAGTCTTCAAAAGACCTGAGACTGGGACGGAGATTTGTCTTCCAACAAGACAATGATCCAAAACATAAAGCAAAATCTACAATGGAATGGTTCAAAAATAAACATATCCAGGTGTTAGAATGGCCAAGTCAAAGTCCAGACCTGAATCCAATCGAGAATCTGTGGAAAGAACTGAAAACTGCTGTTCACAAATGCTCTCCATCCAACCTCACTGAGCACGAGCTGTTTTGCAAGGAGGAATGGGAAAAAAATGTCAGTCTCTCGATGTGCAAATCATAATAGAGACATACCCCAAGCGACTTACAGCTGTAATCGCAGCAAAAGGTGGCGCTACAAAGTATTAACTTAAGGGGGCTGAATAATTTTGCACGCCCAATTTTTCAGTTTTTGATTTGTTAAAAAAGTTTGAAATATCCAATAAATGTCGTTCCACTTCATGATTGTGTCCCACTTGTTGTTGATTCTTCACAAAAAAATACAGTTTTATATCTTTATGTTTGAAGCCTGAAATGTGGCAAAAGGTCGCAAAGTTCAAGGGGGCCGAATACTTTCCCAAGGCACTGTATCTGTTTTTACATTGGATGCATCTCAATCCACTGTACCCACCTATCTCGCACTTCCGCATCTGCAGTGGAAATTGGCAGAGCTAGAGTGATATTTGTCAGAACATGAGACATCCCGAAAATTGTAGCGTCTGAACGGTTTGACCTACAAACTAATATTACCACTTTTTGTGTGCAGAACGAATACGATGGTGTTCTCTGTTTTGCTCTACGACCCCCACAAGTGTCACGGGACTGGTCTAAAGGTAACCTGTACTAGTTTTAAAAAATGAATGTAAGTATGAAGGTAGTTTTTGTGCCTACTCAAAAAAAAGGGTTATTTTTTTAACGTGTTATTCAATGCGTTTCTCTGGGCTTTAGTAGTAAAGGTCAATGCGTTTCTCTGGGCTTTAGTAGTAAAGGTCAATGCGTTTCTCTGGGCTATAGTAGTAAAGGTCAATGCGTTTCTCTGGGCTTTAGTAGTAAAGGTCAATGCGTTTCTCTGGGCTTTAGTAGTAAAGGTCAATGCGTTTCTCTGGGCTATAGTAGTAAAGGTCAATGCGTTTCTCTGGGCTATAGTAGTAAAGGTCAATGCGTTTCTCTGGGCTTTAGTAGTAAAGGTCAATGCGTTTCTCTGGGCTTTAGTAGTAAAGGTCAATGCGTTTCTCTGGGCTATAGTAGTAAAGGTCAATGCGTTTCTCTGGGCTTTAGTAGTAAAGGTCAATGCGTTTCTCTGGGCTTTAGTAGTAAAGGTCAATGCGTTTCTCTGGGCTATAGTAGTAAAGGTCAATGCATTTCTCTGGGCTATAGTAGTAAAGGTCAATGCGTTTCTCTGGGCTTTAGTAGTAAAGGTCAATGCGTTTCTCTGGGCTATAGTAGTAAAGGTCAATGCGTTTCTCTGGGCTTTAGTAGTAAAGGTCAATGCGTTTCTCTGGGCTTTAGTAGTAAAGGTCAATGCGTTTCTCTGGGCTATAGTAGTAAAGGTCAATGCGTTTCTCTGGCCTTTAGTAGTAAAGGTCAATGCGTTTCTCTGGGCTATAGTAGTAAAGGCCAATGCGTTTCTCTGGGCAATAGTAGTAAAGGTCAATGCGTTTCTCTGGGCTATAGTAGTAAAGGCCAATGCGTTTCTCTGGGCTTTAGTAGTAAAGGTCAATGCGTTTCTCTGGGCTTTAGTAGTAAAGGTCAATGCGTTTCTCTGGGCTTTAGTAGTAAAGGTCAATGCGTTTCTCTGGGCTTTAGTAGTAAAGGTCAATGCGTTTCTCTGGGCTTTAGTAGTAAAGGTCAATGCGTTTCTCTGGGCTATAGTAGTAAAGGTCAATGTGTTTCTCTGGGCTATAGTAGTAAAGGTTAATGCATTTCTCTGGGCTTTAGTAGTAAAGGTCAATGCGTTTCTCTGGGCTATAGTAGTAAAGGTCAATGTGTTTCTCTGGGCTATAGTAGTAAAGGTCAATGCGTTTCTCTGGGCTTTAGTAGTAAAGGTCAATGCGTTTCTCTGGGCTATAGTAGTAAAGGTCAATGTGTTTCTCTGGGCTTTAGTAGTAAAGGTCAATGCGTTTCTCTGGGCTATAGTAGTAAAGGTCAATGCGTTTCTCTGGGCTATAGTAGTAAAGGTCAATGCGTTTCTCTGGGCTATAGTAGTAAAGGTCAATGCGTTTCTCTGGGCTATAGTAGTAAAGGTCAACGCGTTTCTCTGGGCTTTAGTAGTAAAGGTCAATGCGTTTCTCTGGGCTATAGTAGTAAAGGGCAATGCGTTTCTCTGGGCTATAGTAGTAAAGGTCAATGCGTTTCTCTGGGCTATAGTAGTAAAGGTCAATGCGTTTCTCTGGGCTATAGTAGTAAAGGTCAATGCGTTTCTCTGGGCTATAGTAGTAAAGGTCAATGTGTTTCTCTGGGCTATAGTAGTAAAGGTCAATGTGTTTCTCTGGGCTTTAGTAGTAAAGGTCAATGTGTTTCTCTGGGCTATAGTAGTAAAGGTCAATGCGTTTCTCTGGGCTATAGTAGTAAAGGCCAAATTCAATGTTATATAAAATTCTAAATCAAATAGCTAAAATAAATCAGTGGTCAAGCACAGTTTTACTCCTGCACTTATTTAGGCGTGCCATAACTTTGGGGTTAAATACTTATTTATTCAAGCCATTTAATTTTTATTTTTTTTAATATTTTTTTTTTACAATTTTTGTAATACATTTAAAAAACATGATTCCACTTTGACATTATGGGGTATTGTGTGTAAGCCAGTTACAAAATCTCATTTAAATGCATTTTAAATTCGGACTAACACAAAATGTGGAAAAAGTCAAGGGGTGTGAATACTTTCTGAAGGCACAGTATGTGTGTTTGCATGCTGTGTGTTTGCAAGTGTGTCTCGGTGTATATATGTGCAATTGTGTGTGTGCCTGCATGTGGGGGCACTGTTGCACAGGTGCGTGCTATATGATTAGTGAACATTGGGCCTCTGTGTTCACTATAGGGAAACTGAGTGGTGTTGGCCCATATACTGACGATGAGCAATTGTATTGTCACAAACCTCAGCTGGGAACCGCCTGCACAGCACTGCTCCTCTCCCACATGCTCTCCCTTCATCAACCCTCTATTCTGTTCTTCTGACCTATTGGCTACACAGAGCCAGTGAGAGAAGCTAGAGTATTCAGACAGACAGACAGGTTACCGTTAGACCAGGTCATACACACAACTTTCTAAACACAACTCTACTACCCCTTATGTGTGTGTGTGTGTGCATGTATCACGAGAAAGTGACTTTGAAAGTGACTGTGAAAGTGACTGAAATTGAATGGTGAATGTGTGTGTGGTGCGTGTGATAGAGGGTGGCCAGGATGTGTTGAATAATTGACCGTCCACTACTGCATCACTCCACATTAATTTGGTCTACAGTGTGTGTGTGTGTGTGAGTGTGAGGGGATTCTAGGTGGCTATACCATCGATCTCTTTAGACATCCACTATATGAATGGCATTTGAGGAACATGACTGCACAGAATAGTGTTAACCAATCAGTAAAGTGCTGGCTCACACTCACACACATCACACATGGGGGTAGAAGTGAAAGCTGGGGAGGAGTGAGAAGGTCATGATCTGATGGTGAGTCAGCAAAAACTTGACCCTTCACCAAAAAGTCACTATCAGTCATACAGCTCAGATATGAATGATGACAATGATCAGAAAAATTACCAATCAATGGACCGATATCTTCATACAGTATGGCATTTTGAAATAGCCAGGCACGAGCCTCATCATGGATATAGTGCATATGAAAAGACCAACACTAGATTAATTTTATTCAAGGTATAGTCCTTAGTCAGCAAAGTTTAAAATCACACAGTACTACTAGTTGTTGTTCCTCTAGCAGTCAGATGTCCACTCCCTGAGCACAAGGAAACAGGACAGCAGCACGATATCCTACTGCTGACCCTCAAACTATTTGTTCCTCCTAGTGTGTGTGCAACATTTCACTAATCATGACAACACTTTTTTATAGACTTCCAAAGAAACAGGAGAAGATGTAGCATATTCAGATTGAATAATAATTTACATTTGTGTAAATAAACTCCAATGTATCAACTGTTTTACTGATAAAGTGTTTGCTGAAGAGCAGGGAAACTACCCTACTAGGGCAGAGTTGAGTTTTGTAGAGGAGAATTGCATGAGGGATGTGCAGTCTAATTGGTTTTAAAAAGTATATTTCCCCCCAAACACTAAACTAGGCCTAGCTGCATCAACTCATTACTCCTTTTCCTATTTAATAATTACTTCGTCTCCATTATGTCTTCTGTGTTTGCTGGTTTGTTTATTTTCAGAGCAAAAACGCTGCTGGGGCATATTTTTCCCCTTGTCCTTGTGATAGCATGTTGTGATTTGTCTACTCAGCAGGGCGCATGTCAGAGAGTGTGTGTGTGACAATGCGAAGCCGGTGGAGGCGTGGCAGGGATCGGCTGCGGCGCACGCTCCTTCTCCAGTGGTAAATTACTTTTTTTCTCTCCGCTGGGGCTCGGGTGGGACTGCGGCGAGGCGCGAGGCCCAGGCCACGGTGTGGGAAACCGTTCCACGATAATGACTTCGCCACGTTTGGGAATCGTGCACGGTGCACTCCCCCAGGCCAGTGACTCAATCACGAGATCAGCGTAATAATTATTAATACCCTGTGAGCATTAACAGCACTTCATGGGCGATTTATCAAACTGTCGATTTGTTTGCGTGGGGTAACGGTTCGAACTGTTCAAATCTAAAGCTACCTCTGGGAATAACAGAAAAAATACCAACCTAAAACAAACACACACAGTACTGCAGGCATAGGCCTTACTTGTTAGAATTTTTTTTGTAATGTATGCCTAAGGGGGGTATGTAATTTCTCAAACAATGAAATACAAAACGTTATTATCGCCTACTAGACCTACATGGTTTTACTGAGTTTTATATCACTGGTGTTAGGCTGTCCAAAATAAGTAACCAGTAGGTAGGCCTACAGAAAAGTTAAATGGAAATCATTATGAAAAGGTAGCCTAAATATAACCTCATTTTAGACACTACACAGACGGTAGTCTTGTTTCACTGTGCCAACTTAAGCCTTGCTATGTGGCGGCCAAATGTAGATCTCTCTCTCTGACGCTGACTATGGGGAATCGCGGAAGCAGTAGTAGTGGAAGCAGTAGTAGTAGCAGCAGTAGTAGTAACAGTAGCTCAGAGACACAGCACCTGCGCTTTCATCCCTAGCTTTCTCTCTATCACTCTACTTCGTTTCCATTACCTCTATTTTTCCAAGTCTATCGCTCCCTTTATCTCTTTCACGTGTGTCTTGGGCCGTAAGTAACCGTACACCGGGAAGCAAACACGTATTGTACACTGTACATACCCATAATAAAAACACACAATGCCACACACATTTACGCACCGATAGAAATAGTGTATCTATAAAATGTGTGCATGCATGTTTATACTATATCGTTAAGTTATGTTAGAGATTGGAGTGTGTAGTAGCAGCAGCAGTGGCAGGGGGAAGTGATGGCTGTCAGGCCACCCAGAGAATACACTGAGTCAGCAAAAACCAGAGGAAGAGGGGGGATAGAGGAAGGGGAGTGGGGAAGGAGAGAGCAGAGAGGGAAGAGACTGAAATATGGCCTATTGAGAAAATTGATTTGGCAAATTCAATCATTACGTTCATACTCAAAGCAAAACCATTTAACAAATTGTTTAGCTTCAGTTGTTGAACACGTATAACTTTATAGATGAAAATGCAAGTACGGATAAGCAAGTGTGAAATTTGTAAATAATATGTAAACAATATCCAATGAAATGTAACTTACTGATTTTAAAGCGTGCCAACTACTAACTGAGGTCAAAAGCAGCAATAGCATAGACTATAAACCAAAGAAAATTATAATTTAATTAGGATAATTTCCCTATAAATATAACCAGCATGGAGGGGCGAAGAAAACAACACGCATACATAGCATGCATGTAAAAACGCACGCACCTGCACACACACATCCCGAGTGTGGGGGCTGGCATGCAGGTGTTTCAGGGATTATTTAGCTGATTGGGATCTTATTACAGGACAATACAGACAGAGAGAGGCCTGTTATAACTTCTAGTCACACCCACTTATACCAGCATAGTTCAATTATGACCGGAGTTTTTGTACAGCATAGCAGTGGTGGCAACGCCTGGTCTGGGTGGTGCTGAGCTCTTCATTCTCTCAGTGTACAACACACTTACTCGGAGTCCCTCTCCCTGCATCTTCAGTGTTGTGTGTTAGCGATGTGTTTCTTGCTTGTCCTAAACCCAATAATAGCAAGCCGCCTGCATGAGACGTACTCTGAGTTCTGGTGTCTGGTGTAATATTGTGCCTGATGTAATTGACCCTGCAGGAATGGTCTGGGTGGATGTTATATCGCCACCTCACCCCTCACTGACTGCTCACCCTGAGAGGAAAAACAAATGCATTTGAAATGAGTGGCACGTACACACACACCGTGCACGGGCGAGCACACACAAATACACACACACTGACCCAAATAAAAAATAGGCTTGGCTCTAAAAACAGCTAAACCAGAGCATCACTGAACCATGGCAGAAAAAAACGTGTTTACTGTTTACACATTACAAACAAGCATGCAGCACACAACTAGACTGCGGTTAGAGAGAGGCGTCGGCTCTCCTACCTTTCATACCCGCCTCGTCTCAGAACCTCCTCCGCTGCTTCGAAAGCCTCGCCGGCCCACCAGCAGCAAACACGCACCAAGTCCCTGAGAGGCCCGCTGAGTGACGGGCTATCCCGGGACAGTATACAAGCTCGTGGCAGGGGGAGAATGGGCTGCACGAAGAGTAGCCTACGCGGCTGTATGGAAAGACAAATTGGTCCAGTAATGTTACTGGATACGGTGCAGAGGGACTAGGACTGCGGTTAAATGAGACTAATGTGCGTCATTACAGAAATCTAAACAAACACCTCTCTCTTATCGCCTAAGATTAATCACAACGCAAAGTTCCCACTGTTTCTAAGGGGGAAAAAAACATAATATTCAAGTGATTGCGGTTGATGTGTGATAATAGGCTACACTGTTCGTTTGAGATGAGAATTATGAAAGTAGTTCAAGTGTAGCCTAAAATACATCACAATGTAAACAAGAAAGTCAGGATAATGATGAAATTGTAATAATAATAACAATAAAAGCCTAATAATAAGAATAAATAGCTAATACTTTACCATTTTAAATAAGACAAACGTGAGTATTGTTGTTTCGTTTCTGTATGCTATAGCCTACCTTTTGCAACAGATTGCTTCAATTATTGTTGACGCTCAGTTGCCTTATTTAGAAGGACAATCGTTGCAGAACCTAAAATGTATAATCATCCACAAACATATCTAAAATATTATCTTTTCGTTGATTTATTTTACCATGTGGACTATAGGCTAAGTAATATCAGTACGTTTTGCCTGATTCATTAATAGTTTTGGTAATATTACGCGTATGGATGCTTCTTAAATTGCCCGGTTATTACAACATCCGCCTGCGTTTTACTGGATATTTTCAAATTATGAATAATATAATTGAACATAAGTTACTCGTTCTGTAAAGGCAATCCAGGTGTCGTTACTGTTGCAAACAGCGGAGAACTTCAAGCGAGAGGAGAATAATTAATTGGCTAAGCCTATTTAAGAAAACCTGCTATTTATTTTGTTATTAGGCTACTGTAAATGTTTAGAGTCTTTGTTTGCAGGCCTACTGAATAAACATTATTTTTACGGCGTACATTTTCAATGCTTGAAGGTACATTTAAACGAAAGACATGGGAAGAGATGAACAGATTTTGGACATAACTTTTTATTAAACATTATGAAAGCAAGATTCTCAATAACATTCCATCTTGAAACATTTAATTGCCTTGAGTTATTGACACGTTCGGACATTTAAATGTTTCTCGAATAAATATATAGAAATCATATAGGCTATACAGGTAGGCTATACATTGACAGCACTGTGCAGAAGATACTTCGCCATGTTGCCGGGATGCGAGAGTGTTTACGTCACTTTGGAATTCTAAAAATTCTAACTTCAAGACCATAAATACAGGTTCAATCTCGGTGGCCAACAACATAACTCTGCTCTATATTGACGGATTGAGTAATTGATGAATTGATTGAAAGATAATTTATCCATATTGATTTTTTTCACTAAAACATGACTAAATTTGTCAAACCAGAAAAAGCACCCAAATAAATTATTTCGTTGAAAGTTAAGACTAATTGATTTTGCATCACAAGGAGATATATATATTTATATATATATATATATATATATATATATTTTTTTTTAACTAAACAGTATCTTGGGAGGGTAGAAAACAACATCTCTCTCCCACTCCATTTTGATCCGATTTGCAAACACCTCTCATAATTCTCCTTGTCTTGTCAACCTAGCTGTATTCCTGCATATGTCGCCATCAGCCTTGCACTAACTGGCATTGGCAAGGTGGTTCAGTACTTCTGCACAATATTGCACATCATATATCTAGGCAGCAGGTAACACATGAACCAGGGATTTCTTGTTGACAGAATAATGATTTTTGACTTAATCACACCCTCAGAGAAAAAGATAATCATTGACAATCCAAGCATCCACCAGGCATCTTTCTACACATCAGATAAAACAGAATAGGCTATATTGAGCTATAAGACACCGGACTGCGGAATTATTTAATTATTATTCACAAGCCATTAGATCACCTTTATTGTTCTTATACCTCAAATTGTACACTTTTTAAAAAGTAGAAAATCAATTTATTAAGAGTTTAGTTAGGTTGGTGCATAGAGTTTTAGCAGCGAATGCAGTCCTTATATTTGTAGCTACATTAAGTAAATCACCTCATCGAATGTTTCTATTCACCTTATTATCATAACAGTAATACGCAACAAAGGTCCTATCAATATAAAAAATCCCAAATGTTTCTCATCTTAGTACAGTTAGACATCATACATGTCTAGTAGAAGTAGGAAGTTATCGTAGACTATTTGCATGCTGTAAGATAGTCCTAAAACATTGCATTAAGACGTTCTGAATCATCATCATCACTATCATCAAGCAACAAAAGTTTTAAAAGGTAACACAATAACTGTTCTATACACATATACACGTGGGAATAAATAGTCTCAAATCTGGCTCAGTTAATCATCTCTTTTTGTTTAGTTTTTCTTTTAATTTAAAACAATAGAAAAATCGATTGAAAATAGCGGGTAAAACGCATCCATTTTGTAATAGCAGATTACTAGTTCTGGTCGCAGGTTATTCTGCATTCTTTATTACATCTCTCAGGGTTATAGGGGGATAAAGTTGTGTTTTTGCATACCCAGGCCTTACTGTAGAGAGCGATGAGAGAGGCGTAGCAAGAGAAGAGGAAAGAACCATGGGCCATGCTTTCCATAACATATAGGGGTGAGAGGATTGGAGGTTTGGGGTACCATACATGTCCTGCATGCAGGGTTGCTAAAAGGGATGGAAACTAGACTTGCAATATTCAAAAGGTTGCCTTTTCGTTAACGGGGAAGAAAGGCTATATCTTGTGCCCCTCCATCATCACAGTCGGATCCGTCGACAGAGCCTGCAGGAGCGGCAAAGGTGTAGGCTATTGCTTTTTCTGTGGTTCGCCCTCTTTCATTTCAGTCCCAATATGATAAATACCGGTTTCTCTTCCTTGATTCCCCCCAGTTTTAAGACGCTGGAGTCTCTCTTTTAAGACACCAAATAAGGAATCAAAACAGTTTTCAGTTTAGTTTTTCTGTCTGGTATACTTTGACAAGTTTGATTCATATTTTTCATTAAGACTTCAAACGTTAATCAGGGTTTCTCTGAGATATATTGCATCATAAAATAATAATCAGTCTATTGATTTGACAGAGTTTGTGATCCAATGTCCATATCAAGAGGTGTTGGTGTATTGAAGTTAATCCAAAACACAATCCAACAATTGTATCCGCGCACATTGATTACTTACTGTATGTGCGCATCCACCTTGCTTATTTCTTTAAATAAATATAAAGCATTATGTTATGTTGTACATTTAAAATGTACACTGATAGCCCCCCCCCCCCAAAAAAGGAATAACTGTAATAAAAAAAAATGTAAACTGAGAAAAATACAAATAATAGTAATTACAAATATTTAAATAAGTTTGAAGGGGGCAAAAGTCTTATGCCATGATTCAGTCTCTTACATGAAGAATTCCGTGGAGGCCGGTTTCCCGTGGTTTCCGTTAGAGGGGTCTCTGTTATTGTTACCGGGCCCGCCACCGTTGTAGCTTCGGCTCGCGAGCTTCTCGTACTTCTCCTTGTAGAGATCTCGCTCTTTGGCCAGGCGCGCGACGTCCTGCTTCAGCTGTTCCACCTGGCTCAGGAGCGTGCACTTCTCGCTCTCCAGCATGTGCCTCTGCTGCACCCGCTTGTAGCGGCAGGACTGTGCGTAGCCCCGGTTCTTAAGCGTGCGCCTCTTCTGCTTCAGGCGGATCACCTCTTCTTTGCTGAACCCCCTTAGTTGCCGATTGAGCTCGCGCACCGTCATGCTGACCAGCTGGTCGTCCGAGAAGCGGTCCTCGAGGCGGTGTCCATGGTGGTGGTGGTGATGGTGGGTCTGGTGATGGTGGCCGGCCGAGGCCGTGGACAGGTCCTCCCCTACATACTGCTGGCCGCGGAATCCCTCGTAGCCCTGGTGGTGGTGATGGTGGTGGTGGGCGTTGCCGATGAGTGCCTCCACGGCGTCCTCGGGGGTCAGATTGAGCGCTTCGGGGTTAATGTGGTGCTGGTAGTTGGGGATCCAGTACAGGTCCTCCAGGTGGGGCTTTCCGCCCGAGCTCTGGGGGTTGCTGCTTCCGCTGTTGTTGCTACTGTTGACGCCGTTGGCCAGGTTTTGGCCCGACTGGCCACCGGGGCTGGGGGCACAGAAGCTGGGCGAGGAAGGCACGGAGGAGCAGGGCGTGCTGAGAGGGGTAGAGGAGAGTGATCCCGGGGGGAGGCGGTGGCAGTAACGGTCAGCCTCTGGAGGCTCCTTCTTTACTTCGAACTTCATAAGGTCGAAGTCGTTGACATACTCGATGGCCAGGGGGCTATTGGGCAACTCTGCGCTCATGGCGAGGTCGGTGGCCATGTCAGTCCATGCGACGACTCCCGCCCTCACAGCCAAACCGACACCGGGCAGGACAACGGGCAGTCCTCGCGGATGCAGATTGCTTCTTCGAATCGAAGAGGTCTGTGTGGCGTATATATAGGCACGCGCACACGCCCGGTCCCTATGCGTGGGGTTGTGAGATTGGATAGAAGAGGGGAGTAGACTACTTCGTATTAAACTGCTAGTCCTTAAAACAACTGCTATTTATAGCGGCGCATATGTAAGCGTGTAAATGAACTTGTACACCTGCCAGTTCGCCGCTTCTCTTGTTGACAACTTATCCCAGGTCAAATGCACGCTTTAATACCATGGGCCAGAGCCAGTTGAAACTGGAGCCCCCGGTGAAATTTGTCGACACCAACCTGTCTTGTCCTCGCTTCACCTCTGGACCTGCTCGCGCCCTCTGATTTAATTGCCTTGAGTGAGCAGATGATAAAGCAAGCAGCACTGTGGATGGATTGTATATTCTCTACTGTTCTGGCTGCTCCTTTTCTGCTGTTATTGTGGTCAAGTATCTTACTGTATCCTTCTTCGCCTCCACTGGCGCGAGGACAGTGTTTGCTACAGTCATTAGAGGGTGAGAAAGCAGCAGGCTCGCGGTTGAAATTACTGCAGCATGTGTTACACAGGACCAGAATAAAACTTTCCACACATGAGACGGGCCCACGACAGCCCAGAACAAGAGACACGCACGTGTAAAAGATGCGTAAACATGTGCCAAAGTCACTTTCTGCATCTGCAGGAATCCACAATGGAATGGTTCGGAGGAAAATACGTTCTCAGAGTTCTTACAATCAAAAAAATAGGTGTAGATATTAAAAATAGATATTTCCTTAAGTGGTGTTAAGATACTGGAGAGTGGTCCAGTTTCTGAATGGTCAGTCCAGATTTATCAGGTTGCGCTTTACTTACGAATGCGCCCGTCCCTACGCTACACGGTCCTTCCCTTCACTCTGGGAACCTTGCGTCGGTCCTCGCCGCGTTTCCCTTCACTCTGGGAGCCTTGCGTCGGTCCTCGCCGTCATTCCCTTCACTCTGGGAGCCTTGTGTACTGCGTGTGAGAGAGAGAGATGAGTGTGTGTGTATGTGCGTGAGGCGATAAATTCCTGTCACAGTTTGTTTTCTCTATCGGGCAGATAGTCGTTACTTTGAGTTCTGCGGTGCAGCGCAAGCAAGCAGTTTCACTAAGACGCTGGGAAAGGCAATGTGCACTTTTAAAAGACACCACGCATCCGACCGCCCACCTCGAGGTGTGACGGACCAATGGGAGAAGATGAAAGCAGAGGATTTGCATTTTCCTATAGCAACCTCTCGAGCTGACCAGCCGGCAGCTGAACTGACAACGCAGGCTTGCGGAACAGGTGCATCTCCCCCTCTAGTGACGGAGCTTGTGCTACTGCACAGAGAGGAGAGAGGCAGGCACAGGGAAAGTACGCGCAAGGCGCACTGGATGGAAAGGCGATAGCTGTGCTGCTTTCTCTGAGAAATACATGTTTACTTGGAACTGTGTGAACCCTTACTACATTAGATACATAAACATTATTATTAAATGTGCCTTTGCACGACATGTCTCAGACGAATAGTGCCCAATAGCTTTAGTAGCTTGGATTGTAGGTGAAAAGTCTAATTTAAACACTCCTGGAGTGTAGGCCTATATCTTAATGTGCCATTCATCCAAGACATCTATTCTATTAAGTGCATGCACTATTCAATCAAAACTAAGTTAGGAAACATGTATCTCCATGTAAACCATGTTACTTTGTGACAAAACTCTGAATAATAAAGTATCCGAGTAGGCTAATAAAATCACTATTTACATACCAAACTAGACTAATACTTTCAGCAAGCAACGAAAAAAGAATAGAAACGAATTGTGCTAATAGATCAACTCCAGTCTATAACTGAATGATCAAATATAGCGCACACTCACAAAATCAAACAAAATAGTTCTCTCTCTCTTCACTTCAAAATCGAATGAAACATCAAATTCAAATCGAATAGAAAACAAGTATGAAAAAATACTGAGCTAAAGTGGAAAGCTCTGATTATAGTCTTCTTATTTTATGTAAATGATGCAACATTATTCGGTTAAAACAAAGACACTGCCATCCTTTCTATGAAGTTGTGGTCTGAGGGGTAAGGAAGACCCTGACATCCCCAGTCCGGGCCCCCCCAAATCACTACCCTACCCTCTGCAATGGATTCAGCGCCACACGCTCCTATCCAGAAAATCAAACCACATTTCCTTCGGGCGGAGGGGACCGCGAGAAGGGTGCGAGGGGGTTAATTATAATTAGGCTATTCCACGCGATGGCCCTCGCGCAGGTTTTTTTTATTCATAATTAACCACAAATTGCATCCAGACCCACCTCCGCAGATCAACAAATGATTAAGTATTGCGCAGTTTGCGCCCTCATCGTGGAGACACAGGACGCTCTCTTCATCTGGTGAGGCACGCAGGTTAAAGAAAATCAAAACGGAAGGTTGAGCAGAACGTCGATACCCGTGATGTGTCTTGACGGAGGGCAGGACTTTATACTGCATGAACACAGATTCTGCTCACTTGTATTTTCTCTTGAGATTAGGTTAGGCTGTTAAGCCTGGGGCAATGAATGCTATAATCATGGCAGTCTAGTTCATTGTCAATTTAAATCAAGGGTACAACTTTCACTGGGGACATGTCCACCCCCCAAATTCTGAAATTGCATTTTGTCCCCCCAGTTGTATCAATGGAATGTGATACAAAACCAGGCAACGGTGTGCTTTAGGACCATGCTGACCATGCTGAGCCTCCGAGCAGTCGGGTAGGCTGTTTCTAGTGTTAATCCAACTGGATAGATAGATATACCTATATATAATGTCCACCCCATGTCTAAAACTAAAATTGCGCCCCTGATTTAAATTAATGGAAAATATTTTTTTTAAACTTTAAGACATAGGCTCTACATAGAGACTGGTGTGGTCTAGTGATGTTGAGATAAATAACAGGTGGTGGGCACTCAGTAAGTTATAATATAAGAGGATAGGGCAGCAGAGTAACCACCATGCAACCTGCACCTGATCCTGACAAGGTGCTGAGCTCAACTTCCTGTCCAACACTTCAGCCATGAAATACATACACTGTGTGCATCCCAAATGACACTTTACTCCCTATGTAGTGCACTACTTTTGAACAGGGCCCATAGGGATATAGTTAAAAGTAAAGCACTAAATTGGGAATAAGATGTCATTTGGAACACCACCTCTCTTCCTGGCTCAAATCTGCTGGCTAGGATGAAAATAAAAAGTACCCTACTGTAAGATGAAGAGGGACAGAAATCATATCAAGGTATTTGAAGTTTAAGATGCGCTAAGTCATTATAAAAGGGGGCTGGGCTTTTATCAAATAAGCAGGAGCTGGACCCCAAACGCCAAGCTAAGCAATCCACATTGAAATGCCACATTTAAGCAGATCTGCCATGAGGTCCATTCATTGTGAGAGGGAAGAGGGCAGTGTGTGTGTGGCCGAGGGCTTGAGACACATATTTAGAATAAGTCAGGATTTTCATTGTGCCTTTGCATATTGGGAGTTTGCTGCTGGTGCAGTTCTTACCGATTTAAGCAAAACGGACATCAGCATGCGGGAGATCCACAGAGCGAGCGGGAGGTCCTTTATTTGAGCCGGGTTGGCACAAGCACAAGCTTTGAGGCTAAGTTAACCCTCTTCTATCCAATGTCTTCTCCTGGGCCTGTGGAGGTGCTTTAATATTATCAGAGACCCAGAGAGGTTTTGTGGTCCCCTTAAAGTCTTAAATGCTGGTCTTAAGGAATCAGCTTCAGTTGTCAGGGAGACACGCAGGCACATGCACACACACTTTATGAAGTCAAGAGAACGTCAACAGAAAGAGGCAACATGTTAAAAAGCAGCTTTGACAGAAAGATCTACATACTTGCCTACTACTACTATGTTTGCCAAGCTTAAGTAGTTGAGTCAGTGAAAAAAACAGAATGCTTCATCCTAACACTCCCACCCTGAATCTATAAGACACGGAGAGAATTGAGGGAGAGTGGTAAAGACCGAAGAAAATAGTTGGATGAGTGAGGAGAGAAAGAGTGAGGAGAGAGAGAGAGTGAGGAGAGAGAGTGAGGAGAGAGAGAGAGTGAGGAGAGAGAGAGAGTGAGGAGAGAGAGAGTGAGGAGAGAGAGAGTGAGGAGAGAGAGTGAGGAGAGAGAGTGAGGAGAGAGAGAGTGAAGAGAGAGAGAGTGAGGAGAGAGAGAGAGAGTGAGGAGAGAGAGAGAGTGAGGAGAGAGAGAGAGGAGAGAGTGAGGAGAGAGAGAGTGAGGAGAGAGAGAGTGAAGAGAGAGAGAGTGAAGAGAGAGAGAGTGAAGAGAGAGAGAGTGAAGAGAGAGAGAGTGAAGAGAGAGAGAGTGAAGAGAGAGAGAGTGAGGAGAGAGAGAGTGAGGAGAGAGAGAGTGAAGAGAGAGAGAGTGAAGAGAGAGAGAGTGAAGAGAGAGAGAGTGAAGAGAGAGAGAGTGAGGAGAGAGAGAGTGAAGAGAGAGTGAAGAGAGAGAGAGTGAGGAGAGAGAGAGTGAAGAGAGAGAGAGTGAAGAGAGAGAGAGTGAGGAGAGAGAGCTAATGAATACTTTCTCACTAAGGAACTGTGATCTTTATTGTTGGACCAGTCAATCTGCTTATAATCATTTTGTATTTTACTGCAATCAGCTGGGAAGAAGAAACACAGTTCACCTTTCTGTTTGTGCTCAGGGAAACTTCTGGAAAGAAGATTTTTCTTCTATTTTCTCTCTCTCCACCTCTGGCGGTTAGAGTAGAGCCTGGCGGTTAGAGTGTTGGGCCAGTAACCGAAAGGTTGCTGGATCGAATCCCCGACCTGACAAAGGTAAAAATCTGTCGTTCTGCCTGAGCAAGGCAGTTAACCCATTGTTCCCTGGGCACTGAAGACGTGGATGTCGATTATGGCAGCCCCCAGCACCTCTCTGATACAGAGGTTAAATGCGGAAGACACATTTCAGTTGAATGCATTCAGTTGTACAACTCTCTTCTTGTGCGCTTTTACAAAAACATTGAAATATTGATCTTAATTAGGCCTTGCCGAGCTCAGCAGCCAGCGTTGAGGATTTGAGACAAACAGCAGCAGACATCCGTCTGAGGTACTTCCATCTTCAGTGAGAGAGGGAGTGGGGCAGGAGGAGAAAAAAAGAAGGGAGGATAGAAGAGAGTGATAGCTCCCTGTCTCCTACCTTCTCTGAGAATCATGTCCAGCTCTCATCCCTCACCCTACACTTTCAATAGATTACATAGATATTCAGGTGGATTAGACCCCCCCCATAGGCACATTGATGGCTACAGTGGGAAGAACTGGTGTACACTTTCTGCATCTAGATATATTGATAATGAAAAAGATGGGGAAAGAGAGGGTAGTCTCCATTTTCTTTGATCATCCAATCATGTCCTTATGCGTCTTGTAAGATACATAGTACATATTAACCCTTCCCCCCACAAGCCTGCTCTAATGAGACATGGACCCCCAACACGCTGAGAGGGAGAGGATATACAGCAGTGTGTGTGGTGTGGGTCTCTTTGTGTGGTGTGTGTCTCTACACTGTGTGTGTCTACTCTCTCTCTGTGTGTGTGGTGTGTGTGTCTACTCTGTGTGTGTGTGTTGTGTCTACACTGTGTGTTTGAGCTCCTTAGCATGTATTAATGCTCTGCATTGCTGTGGTGAGCTTCGCAGCGTGAACACGCTCCCCAGGGCGACACGATGGTAGTTTGTCACCGTCACGACGCCTTGGCTAAATAGCGTATTAATGGTCTAAATATCAGGAGCTGTACACACACACACATATACATGAGCCACACACACACTTACACAGAGCATATTAATAGTTGTATTATCAGGGGTCTGCTCTGGGCTCGACAGCCAGGTAATGGATGGATTACACATCCCAACATCCTCTCTGCGCTACTCTTCATCTCCCTACACACTAATTATATTACACACGGAGACGAAGAGAAGAGGGAGGGAGGAGGACAGAGCGGGATCTTGGAGAAGAGAGATCTTAGGGAGGGATGGAAGAAGAGTGAATGTATGAGGGAGAAGGATGTGGATATTAGCTTTCTTATCAAAAGGCTGCTCTTTTCTCAATACATATGGAACGCCGTTTGGGTCTTTGCGTGTCAAAAAAGATACACATCAAATAACACTATTTGACGGTCAAATAATATTTTAATTTGACGTCAAATAACACAGTTCTATTATAGAATGTTGTGTGTTCTGAATTTGCACGCGCAAGCCAAGCGCCACCATCACAGTCAAAGCTGTAGAATACTGCATTGGGTAATATGGCATTATTTGTTCAACCAAATGGGAAAAACGTCTGTGTGAGCATTTGAAATTAGACCAGGATCAAACGAGCAGGATCAGAAATGTTTGCAAATATCTTTGATACAGAAGTTATTAGCAACTTCTGGGGTAGTTAGCTAGCACCAATGCAACCAGCCTGAAAACAATAACCAGTAGAAACTGCAGTCATTTTCAATATTCTTAGCAATGGTTTAGGAATCCATGTGAGTAAGTATTAGCTAGGTAGCCACTTGTTGTTCTCCTATTGAAATAAATAGCCAGCCAGCTACTTAACCCTGTTGCCCAAAACAAACGTTATAAGCAGCCAGCTAGCTTCACCTGACTACTTTACTATGGCTTGACCAGACCAGGTTGTGTTGTGAAGCTAGCCACAATAAAGATTAGCCACAATAGTGGAATTTGCAGTTCGCCTTTAAAATAAAAGTCCCTCTTTGAAAGTCATGCCGTATTTAGACTTGATAATGTGGAGCAATGAAATGGGCTGTCAGTCTACTCGGTGACACGCAGACAACACAACTGTGAAGCGTTTATGGAGATATTAGCGTCGTAGCTCTTATTGCAGGACTTTGACTGTGGGAAATCACCTCCCCAGTTTATTTAACTAGGCAAGTCTGTTAAGAACAAATTCTTATTTTCAATGACAGCCTAGGAACAGTGGGTTAACTGCCTTGTTCAGGGGCTGAATGACAGATCTTTACCTTGTCAGCTCGGGGATTCCATCTTGCAATCTTTCGGTTACTAGTTCAACGCTCTAACCACTAGGCTACCTGCCGCCACAACTGTGCGTATTGAAATTCATATTGCACTGTACAGCCATACCTAATGATTGGGGATCAATGAAATGGGATGTCAGTCTACTCAGTACCCAAGTGCTTTTTCCCCAAAGTCCTCCTCAGAGTTATCAGGCTCCAAAACATCCAGGTCATATTGTTTTTCCTCTGGAATGGTGTTCAATACACATAGTAGGTTGACTGGTACAATAAATGTGTCTCAATTCACAACTGTTTCAGAGTCCTGCAATAAAATCTACGACACTAATGTTCTCTGGGTGTCACTGAGTAGACTGATACCCCATGTCATTGATCCACATTCCATAGGTAAAGCTGTACAGTGAAATAAGTATGCCCCCAATGCAATTCTAAAGTATAATACATCCAGTGTGATTTCAACAGATTTTTGTTGAATTTATACAAGAACATTCCAACCTCGTTTAGCATGATCTATTCCATTATGACAAGATTCCATTGTTTGTATTATTTGCAGCACTTTCAATTAGATACCTTTATTTTGAAGGCAACCCGCAAATTCCACTATTGTGGCTAACTTCACGTAGGTGGGTCCGACCACGATGAATCAAATAAGAACTGTCTTGTAAATTAGGGGTATTTTGGGTGATGACACGTGCTAACTATAGCTACTAAAACAGATTATGTAGTTTCGCTATGTTTTGGGGGAAGAACATTGTTTGCATCCATCAGCTAGCTAGCTTTTTTCTAACCAGCACGGTCCAGTTTGGGGAAGTGTGTCTGCGCTCGTGCAGTAGTGGCAGGTGCACGAGACAAGACTTTACCAGGGTCATAGCATACGTATCCGCGAATCGTTGTGACATGAAATACGAGTGATAGTGTAATTATTGTGTAATAACTAGGTCAAATTTGTGAACGTCTTAAAAGATTGTGACGTACAGTCATATTCGGGTCCTGATTG